>NC_092361.1:5932032-5955406 GCF_030848805.1 Temnothorax longispinosus | reverse complement strand
TCTCTATCTTGATAGGCTTCTCTCTGCTTGATCTCTCCCGCGCCGCCGGCATGTTACCTCTCTTCCTTGCCGACTCTGTCTACCGTCTAGGGATAGGCGATGTTCAAAAACAAATCGATATTTCAAAAATCGATTAAAAGAAAAAAAATCGCAGAGACATCGATTATATATATATATATATAAATTGAGGAATCAATTAATTGTTATATTTTTTAAAATTACTTTTTAATCTTTAGGGGGGGGGGGTTATTTTTAAAATATTACAGCTTTTCCTTGAGTAAAGTTTATTGTAATTCACTGTATTTCTTCTTGCCTTTGATGTGACAGTTTCAACGCCACTATATAGTGGCTTCCCATCCCCTGTAAAGGTTAAATTAATTTTTTAAAATTTTAAAATATTAATTTTTTTTGTTTTAGTTACATTAGATAGTTTTCTTTATTAAATCCGCATTGTATATTTTTTAAAAATGCATAGTGTCCAGACTGTCCAGTAGTGGTATCGCTGAAAATATCGCTGAAAATATTACAATTTTATTAATTAAAATGAAAAGTTTTCTGTTGTTTTTATATCATTCACTCAATCACATGCATATTATTACAAGGTACAAACATTATCACATATTTACATTGTTTAGTTACTGTATATAAATAAATTGAAATAGAAAGAGATTAAAGAAGATAAGAAGAGAAAATATTTGTTACTGTATTTTATCATTCTTTATTTTAATAAAAAAACGATATATAATGACGCATAGTACAATCATATCACCTGCAGGTTACAAGGTAAGAAATAAAGTAGGTATTTAGTAGGTTAGAATATAAGATATAAAATATAAAGTAGGTATTTAGTAGGTTACAAGGTAAGATAAAAAATTGATATATAACGACGCACATAGTACAATCATATCACCAGGTTACAGGGTAAGAAATAAAGTAGGTATTTAGTACCTGGTTACAATATAAGATATAAAATATAAAGTAAGTATTTAGTAGATTACAAGATAAGATAAAAAAACGATATATAGTATAACAACGCATAGTACAATAATATCACCAGGTTACAAGGTAAGAAATAAAGTAGGTATTTAGTACCTGGTTACAATATAAGATATAAATTATAAAGTAGGTATTTAGTAGGTTACAAGCTAAGATACAAAAGTGAGATATAAAGGTATGTATACATAACATACAAAAAATAAGATATAAGCACAAAGTATAAGATACCAAGTATTGAAAATAAAGTACCTTAATTTATTCCAATCCCCAATCATCAAAAGCAAGCGAACCAAGAAATAACAACATATTTAAATGCTCACCGGTTAATCTGCTTCGTTCATCGGTTTTTATATCACCAGCTTGAGAAAAGATTCTTTCTGATGGTACTGAAGTGCCAAGGACACTAACTTTATTGCTTGCTCATACAACATCGGAAAAGCATGTTTTACCGATTTCCAGTATTGGAGAGAATTGCTCTTACGTTCAATGACTGGTTGGCTCAAATACTGTCTTAATTCGCTCAAATCTTCATTAGTATTATTTTTTGATACTAAATGTTCATGAAAACTCCATAAGTTATCACAATTTTTTTCAACCATGCCAGCATTTAATTTCTCAGTCATATATTTCGTCGAATTTTATTTCTTTGTAATAACGACTCAATTCGGGATATCGCATTTGCCGCAAGTAAAGTTTTTTCAAAATGTAATTTCTTAAGGTAGTTGTATCGCAAAACCCATTTTCATAGGAATCTTTTAAAATTTGAACAGCATATTAATGTAAACACGCTCTACACACACACGTGCAAGTAGAAAAATATTGACTATACCAAAGTTGAAATAATGGAAGTCAAACTTAGCACTTTTTACATGTATCGTAGGACGAAAACGGCTTCCCATATCACGTTTGTAATTGTAGCGATCAAACTACTCATACGATTTTGATGAAAAACAAAGAGATAACAAAAGAGACTTGTAAAAATATTCTTACAAAAGTACAAGACCCTTGTCTATCTAGTTTTGAAGCAATTGTTACGCGAAGTACACAATTTCTTATAGCGGTGGACGCATACGACACCTAACCTGTAAAGATCTGGCAACACTGCATTGCCGCTAAAGCTTTAAGTCTTTTCTTCAATACTTTTTCTTTCATTAATCTTCCTTTGTAACGTACAACAGACATTTTCGCTTATATTTCTTCTAATTCAAAATAACCTCAATAGCATAACCTCAATAATCTCAATAACGCGAGCATCGCGAGCTAACCTCAATGGTATACTGACATTACGAGACCCGGTAACTTAGCCGGTCAACTTCGACTTTATTAATTTTCATATTTTTTTATCGTTTGTTGGTCGTTTTGTTGGTGATTGTTGGCCTAATTACAACGTTTGTTGGTTCTTAATTTTTTTTTAAATTTAAAAAGAAAAATTAGCATTAAGTTAGCCGGAAAAATTTTATTTTTAATTTCAAAAAAGCCTAATCGATGCGTAATCGTTTGCTGATGATTGTTGGTCTAATTTTAGCGTTTGTTGGTTTATTATTAGTCTTAAAAACGAAAAAAAAAAAACGAAAAATTATCTCACATATTAAAGTAATCGAAGATTGGTTTATTTGCCTACGACTTAAGCTTTATTTCTATCAATTTAAGGCTAACATCTATAAAACTGCCATATGAATACGGGCCTTAACATCGGCAGAAAATCGCGAAAAGATAAAGAAACATGGTGGTTCGTGGGAAGCACACACACACACACACACACACAACGGGGGGGTGCGAGGAGGGGGGCCTTCGGCCTTCAAATTCAAGCAAGCGCGGGTAAACGGCGGGAGTAACTATGACTCTCTTAAGGTAGCCAAATGCCTCGTCATCTAATTAGTGACGCGCATGAATGGATTAACGAGATTCCCACTGTCCCTATCTACTATCTAGCGAAACCACTGCCAAGGGAACGGGCTTGGAAAAATTAGCGGGGAAAGAAGACCCTGTTGAGCTTGACTCTAGTCTGGCACAGTAACCTTCGGCCGTCCCCCTCCCCCGCACCCACCCCGTCGGTAGGCTGCGTGGACCTCGCTTTACAACATAAAGTACATGCTAAGTTGTAAAACAAAATTATAAAGTACATGCATGGGGGAGGGTGCAGGGGAGAAAAGCCTTTCTGTTCACGTGCGCTCACGCATGTAAGCCCCCTTGCACCCCTCCATGCATGTGCTTTATAATTTCGTTTTACAACTTAGCATGTACTTTATGTTGTAAAGCGAGGTCCACGCAGCCTACCGGCGGGGTGGGTGCGAGGGAGGGGGGGGCCGAAGGCCCCCCCTTGCACCCCCCCGTTGTGTGTGTGTGTGTGCTTCCCACAAACCACCATGTTTCTTTATCTTTTCGCGATTTTCTGCCGATGTTAAGGCCCGTATTCATATGGCAGTTTTATAGATGTTAGCCTTAAATTGATAGAAATAAAGCTTAAGTCGTAGGCAAATAAACCAATCTTCGATTACTTTAATATGTGAGATAATTTTTCGTTTTTTTTCGTTTTTAAGACTAATAATAAACCAACAAACGCTAAAATTAGACCAACAATCATCAGCAAACGCCCGCGAAAAAACGATCTAATATGAATCTAACTAAAATCATATTAAATCATATTTAATTTGGGTAAAATTCAAATTAAATCCAGATTTATATTAAAATTATATTTGTTTAAATACAGTTTTAATTTGCACTTATTAAAATCAGTAATGTAGATTAAATATGATCCACAATAAAATAGGGCTTTAATAAAATTTAATTAGATCACTTATGTGGATCATATAACACTTGAATCAAATATGGTTTTAATTTGTATTTAATAAGATAACTTATGTGGATTATATATGATCCAGAACCATACATGATGCAGAATATTTATATATAAGACTTTAATAAAAAGTTAATGTGTTCTGTATGCGACTTTTACTCGATTCAATTGCGGCTTTAACCCAAAGGGCCTAGCGGAGTAAGCATGTGAAATCGGCCCTTGATCATACAGAGCTGACATTAATGTCACAAGTTAGTACCAATATGATAAAACTTTCCACCAATATTATTTTAAAAATTCATTTTTTTAGAAGTTATGCAGGGAGAAAGTAAATAAAGAAATATATTTTTCTCGAAAACCACTTGACCGATCTTGATGAAAAAAATATATGTTATGTAGACTAATAAAACTAATTAACAAAAAAAATGTCCAAAATGTTTGCCAAAAAAAAGACAAAAAAAAATATTTGAATTTTTAAATATTTTTTTTTAGGATGATATTTTCGAGGTACTCCTTTGAAATTGTTACGAAAATTTCTCTTAAAGTGTCCACTATAACATATTTTTTTCAATTTTTTTTAAATGGTGGAACATAGTTAAAAATACGAAAATCGTAAGCGTCGCGTCACTCCGGCGCACAGTGCAGTGCCATTCCGCGTTGCGGGTGTTCGATGTAACTTTACTAGCACATATGTACGTCTGCAATTAGCCTATAATATGTATACTTTTTAAATTTTATAGTTTCCAGAGTTTACCACGTGGAGGTTGCAGTACGGTTTTAAACTCCTTATTGGGGTGCTTTTTTAACGTGAGTCCCCTCGCCTTTCACTACGTTTCCGTAAAATCAGGGTGCTTTTTAACGTGAGTCCCTTCGCCTCTCACTACGTTTCCGTAAAATCGGGGTGCTTTTTTAACGTGAGTCCCTTTGCCTTTCACTACGTTTCCGTAAAATTAGGGTGCTTTTTTAACGTGAGTCCCTTTGCCTCTCACTACGTTTCCGTAAAATCGGGGTGCTTTTTGAATGTAAGACCCCTCGTCTCTCATTACAGCCTACACCTACGATTTATTTAATCTTCTTCACTATCACTGTCTATTACTGGAATGTTATTTGTTTTCTTAAACAGATCGCTAATGGGCTACGAACAATTGGATGCTGCTGTCATATTGCTGCAATTATATATTATCTATCTCATGCAAGATATTTAGCGAAAATTTTGAAACCAGCAGAAATACTGAGCGATCTGTTTAAGAAAAAAATAACATTCCAGTAATAATAGACAGTGATAGTGAAGAAGATTAAATAAATCGTAGGTGTAGGGTGTAATGAGAAGCGAGGGGTCTTACATTCAAAAAGCACCCTGATTTTACGGAAACGTAGTGAGAGGCGAGGGGACTCACGTTAAAAAAGCACCCCGATTTTACGGAAACGTAGTGAGAGGCAAAGGGACTCACGTTAAAAAAGCACCCCGATTTTACGGAAATATAGTGAGAGGCGAGGGGACTCACGTTAAAAAAGCACCCCAATAAGGAGTTTAAAACCGTACTGCAACCTCCACGCGGTAAACTCTGGAAACTATAAAAATTAAAAAGTATACATATTATAGGCTAATTGCAGACGTACATATGTGCTAGTAAAGTTACATCGAACACCCGCAACGCGGAATGGCACTGCACTGTGCGCCGGAGTGACGCGACGCTTACGATTTTCGTATTTTTAACTATGTTCCACCATTTAAAAAAAATTGAAAAAAATATATGTTATAGTGGACACTTTAAGAGAAATTTCGTAAAAATTTCAAAGGGGTACCTCGAAAATATCACCCTAAAAAAAAATATTAAAAAATTCAAATATTTTTTTTTGGTCTTTTTTTTTGGCAAACATTTTGGACATTTTTTTGTTAATTAGTTTTATTAGTCTACATAACATATATTTTTTTCATCAAGATCGGTCAAGTGGTTTTCGAGAAAAATACATTTCTTTATTTACTTTCTCCCTGCATAACTTCTAAAAAAGTGGATTTTTTAAAATAATATTTGGTGGAAAGTTTTATCATATTGGTACTAACTTGTGACATTAATGTCAGCTCTGTATGATCAAGGGCCGATTTCATATGCTTACTCCGCTAGGCCCTTTGGTTTTAATTTGATTCTTATTAAAACGTATTTTGTTTAAATAATGTTTAAATAATATTTGCGGTAAAATTTGTTTCTTTATTTGTCGAACTTAACATGTAAAATATTTGATTCAAATTAAAAAAAATAATATAGTCATATAAGATTATATATGATCAGATCAGAATATTGCATCTCAAAGTATCCGATAGATGGCATTCGATGTGATCTGTTTCTCGTAATTAAAATTTGACAAAGAGTGTTATAAGATAACGGTATCAAGAAGACACGACACTGTCTCGGAACGACACAATTTTTGTATCAGTTATATCGTGAAGTCCACTCTTATAATAAAGTAGCACGCTTAAAAAATAAAATTTTATATAATCTTGTTTAAATTTATAAATTGGTATAAATTTAAATTTAAAACAAAATTATATAAAATTCTAATAAGATCAAATAACATTTATATATGACAAATTTGACTTATATGACTTATATGATTATATTTGACTTATATGATTATATTTGACTTATATGATTATATTTGACTTATATGATTATATTTGACTTATATATGATTATATTTGACTTATATGATTATATTTAACAAATTAATTTGAATTTATTACCATATTTAATCCACATTTGGCAAATTAAAACCATATTAACTCTGCATTTCTTTTGGTCTGTGCGGCTGATTTTGCATATTTAACAAAGCAAGGTCCAGTTTAATCCATATATAGATTAAATAAGATGGGGTACTTTAATTGATTTAAATATGACATATTTAAATTATAATTGATTTGCATATTCGATTCTAATAAGATTCTTAATAAATTCATATAAGCTTTTAATACGGTTTTAATACAATCGTTTTTCGCGGGCGATTACGCATCGATTAGGCTTTTTTGAAATTAAAAATAAAATTTTTCCGGCTAACTTAATGCTAATTCTTCTTTTTAAATTTAAAAAAAAATTAAGAACCAACAAACGTTGTAATTAGGCCAACAATCACCAACAAACGACCAACAAACGATAAAAAAATATGAAAATTAATAAAGTCGAAGTTGACCGGCTAAGTTACCAGAGCTGACTCCTGTCGACCCTTAATATAATCGACGGAAAGTTATTAAAAAATCGATAGCTTATATAATTGTCAAGGGAGCTACCAGTAAGAATCATTATTTCATTCTATCAACGGCAAAACATATATTCATGCCATTTTTATATGAAATAATTAGCAATACTACAAGTTTTCAAGTTGGCATTGGCAAAAAAAGTGTTTCGTTTTTAGCTAATTAAAATATAAAGATGCATAATATGATACTTTTACTATACGTTTTATGCAATAGCAGCGTATGGAGAATAAAATGATACCTAATACAGATTTTTTAATGACCTAATAAAAAACTTTTTTCTAAACCGTCAATTGACTCAACTGGATCGCTTCAACCTCCTTATATTAACGTTTACATTGTTACTAACTTTATCATTTATTTATAAAAAAAAGTAAAATGGAGCAAATTATGAAACATGCATATTATGAAGGAGCAAATTAAGCAGATTTTTTTCATGTATCGTAAGTTTCATTACTGTAGAGGTCGCTGGCTGGGAGCTTGTGGGTTTCTACCAGTGCAGCTAAAAGAAACAGACCCTATAGGTTATTACCATACATACATACATAGTACACATTTCATATATTAAACTGTGTCCAAATGTGAATTATCTACATCGATACGTTGTCAAAGCAGTCTCTCAACGACATAAAATAGCTCGCAATTAAAATGCGCTCTGTAAATCATTCGAAATACTTTAAATCATTTTCTGCGAAAGCCGTCTGTTGAGGTTAGAATGTGATGAATGTTCATAAAGAGGCCTAACAGTGATCGTGTCTGGTTTCAGGGTCATTTTGGACCGCTCGAACTAATTGATCTAAAGATTCAATTTCAAACCGCGCCACGAACTGATTACAAAAACTACAAATTCCCCCTCACAGAACACAAGAAGTATGTGATCGAAGAAGTGAGGAGCATTCTTGTATTTAAAAAAGAAAAGGAAAAGTTGCTCTTGTCACTCGAAAATATTTTCACATCTTAACTTAGTGCCTGCTACATCCTTGGCTAAGTATGAAGCATAGTTCTCAGTCAGAATCAATAGTATGAAGCTACACACATGTTTACTATATGTCTCCTTGTTTACTTTCGCTCTGCGTTCTTTATGGATCGAGCCGTAATTATCCAAACAGCAGCTCTGAAAAACATGACGATAATGATTGTATCGCAGAATCTCCACTGTGTAAAACACATGTGTCTTTAGGCCCATCCTGTCATGATACTCAAGAAGTTCAAGTCGCATTTTCTTCTAGTGTAGTTGAAAATGAGTATATAATCAAATTCAATGGTTACTATAGAGCATGTGCACGAGAAAATTATATAAGAGCTGCTTTAAACTTGTCTAACATTGAGAACTGGAAGATCATATTGCGCAACAATGCAGCATCTGTGTATCCTAGCGATTTCGATATTATACACTTAAAAGAGACGGATAAATATGAAGGGCTTAGGGCTTTAAGTAATCATCCACTTGTAAAGACTGTGTCACCGCAAAGACTTATACGTAGAACTTTAAAATTTATCAATAGAACGTCAAGTGATTCTGATGTCTTAGCACATAAGAACCCCAAAAGAAGAATCAATGATCATGTAAGTTTGCAAATTGTCAAAATTTTGAAATGTCATAAAATCAATGTAGCTATAAATCGATGAATTTTCAGTATTGAACGGTTATATTGTTCAATACTGAAATATATCTAAGGCTGTTGTTAAGAAAAAAATACTTAATTTCAGAATGTTCAGCCTGGGCAATCAACAAACAGACATACATCTCGAAAATTATTAAGAGCTATACCGAAACAATTACGTCTTTACTTGAAGCTAATGTCTTGTGGAAAAAGGGTATTACTGGGAAATATATAAAAGTAGCGATATTCGACACTGGGCTTGCCGCTAGTCATCCACATTTTAAGAATATCAAAGAGAGGATAAATTGGACGAATGAAAATACTCGAGAGGATAGCCTAGGCCACGGGACGTTTGTAGCTGGCGTTATCGCGTCATCCTCTAGAGATTGTTTTGGTTTTGCTCCAGATGCGGATCTTCATATTTTTCGCGTTTTCACAAATGCTCAGGTATCTCCGTTCTTCGTGCTTTCTTTTTACTTGTAATTTTATCACTTAAAAAAATTTGTATTATCTGAAATGTAATAGGTGTCTTATACCTCATGGTTCTTGGATGCATTCAATCATGCCATATTTCGCAAGGTGACAGTGTTAAATCTGAGCATTGGTGGTCCAGATTTTATGGACCAGCCATTCGTCGATAAAGTGTGGGAGGTTACAGCTAATGGTATCATTATGGTGTCTGCAATTGGCAATGACGGACCTTTATACGGGTAAGTAAAATAATATTACAATTTTCATGTAGTTTATTTGAAAAGAAAGAATTTAGGAAGACTTTTCAGTTTTATATTACCAGATGCAGGATTCTGTAACTCTTCTTAACGACAGTTTCGGTATTGTTGCGCAGCTTTTTTTTTTTTTACTATATATAATAGCTGTGCAACGATACCGAAACTGTCGTTAACGAGTTACAGAATCCCGCTACAGAATCGGAAATCACTTCTCTATACTGGGTGTTTCCTAACATGTGGGACTTATACATATGAACTTTTTTCATTGTTTTTTTTTGTCTCCTATCCACTGCTGAAGTGGGTTCCACATGTTATAGAAAACACCCTGTATATATATATATATATATATATATATATATATATATATATATATATATACATATATCTTCAAAATGATCACTCTTTCCACTCGTATTAATTAAACACATTTTACTTACAATTAGTTTAACAAATATTGTATGCGCTTTAAAGTTTGAGCTGTTCCTTTAACTCCCGTGTATCTAGAAGAACTATAAGTCTGATTAGTTTGTGTTTGTACGTCATGGTATTTCGTTTGCACAGCACTTTAAATAATCCTGCCGATCAAATGGATGTGATTGGTGTAGGAGGCATCAATTGGGACGATCAAATAGCAAGGTTCTCTTCGCGCGGCATGACCACGTGGGAATTACCTTATGGATATGGTAGAATCAAACCTGACCTAGTCATATATGGATCAGGAGTAAGAGGGTCCGCTTTGCAGAATGGATGTAGAAGTCTCTCTGGTACCTCCGTTTCTAGTCCTGTCGTTGCCGGCGCGGTAGCGCTATTAGCTAGTGCATTTGTAGATACAAATGTATCTAAAATTAATAAAGAGAAGGTAATTATCGATTCTTTATATATATATATATATATATATATATATATATATATATATATATATATAATTCTACAGAATATTATAGGAAAATAGAATTTTATTGCGTTTTATGCTTAATAAGTAATAATAAATGTATGTAAGGTAACACCGGCAAGTATGAAACAAGTGTTACTGAATTCAGCCCGTCGCTTACCTGGGATTGGTATGTTCGAGCAAGGCGCAGGAAAATTAGATCTCTTGCGGGCATTTCATCTCTTAGAGTCATATACTCCTACTGTCACGCTCCATCCAAGGTAAACTTTTCTTTACTTTTCTTCCTATATAAAAAAAATACCGTTTAATCTTGTCTATTACTTGATCTTAATTGTATCTGCTTGATTAATTAATTCTATCGATTCATTAGCATGAACTATTGTTTATAATGTATATGTAATAACACAATCGGGTATATTAAATATAATAAGATAATAGATCGATCAAATCTTGATTACATGATGCAGTAATTAATGTTTTCTTCTTCTGTTAATGATTAGTTACATAGATTTGACGGAGTGTCAATATATGTGGCCGTACTGTACTCAAGCTATATATCATACCGGTATGCCCACAATAGTCAATGTAACTATAATAAATGGTTTGGGTGTGGCTGGAAATGTAGTAAATCTTACCTGGCATCCGTATGCCGGTAATGGCAATGGTGAACATATTGATGTGGCGATAACGCACAGCGATGTCTTGTGGCCATGGTCCGGTTGGTTAGCAGTTGCTATAACAGTCCCATCAACATCCCACGATTGGCAGGGCATCACACAAGGTTTGAATATAATTTTGTTTCTCTAGTAGATCAATTTGTATTATCGCAGACATTTCACGCATTACATTTTCGTACAGGTCATATCTCACTCACGGTTGAGAGCGATGGCACAGGTAAACCACGGCAATCAACAATAACACTCCCATTGCAGGCAAAAGTCATACCCACACCTCCTAGGCAGTGAGTAAAAGTATACAATGTGTTAGATAATCGTTACTTTTGAACATAATGTACTGACATATGTTGCGTGGATATTTAATAAGATTATTTATATCTCTTATTATCTCTTCAGTAAACGTATCTTATGGGATCAGTACCATAACTTGCGATATCCACCTGGATATTTTCCTAGAGATGACTTGCGCGTAAAGAACGATCCTCTCGACTGGAACGGAGATCATATACATACAAACTTTAAAGACATGTATCAACATTTACGTAATGCCGGATATTATCTTGAAGTGCTTGGCTATCCGTTCACTTGTTTCGACGCAAGACATTACGGGACCCTGCTTATCGTAGATACGGAAGAGGAATTTTTCCCTGAAGAAGTATGCGTTTATGTCTCACAAAATTATGCTAGTTTCTACCGCCTATATAAATGCCGACCTTGTCTAAAATGCCTATAACTGATAATTGGTTTTCAACCACAGGTGGTAAAGCTAAAACACGATGTGGAAGAAGACGGTTTATCAGTAATTGTATTTGCAGACTGGTATAATACAGCAGTCATGCGAAAAATAAAGTTTTATGACGAGAATACCCGTCGATGGTGGATACCTGAGACGGGAGGTGCCAATATTCCAGCTATAAACGATCTGCTTTATCCTAATTGGGGTGTGGCATTTGGCGACGAAGTACGAAACGGTCAGTTCACTCTTGGCCAACATGCGCCAGTCATATTCGCGTCTGGCACTACACTAACTAGGTAAAATATTTTGCGCGCGGGGAAAACTGGTTTAGATTGTATACAGCAGATTTTATATTTGTTCAGATTTCCAAAAGGCGGAATCGTTCTGTATGCAGAGTTATATGACCAAGGTCAAGAACTTTTGGAAAAAGAATCAGGGATACCTAAGCTTGTACCGATACTCGGACTTTTACAAGTGACTAGTGAGAAAGATGTTGAAATGGCACATAATGACAAGATTAATAACGAAGTTGATCAAGCACATCAGAATGACGATGTCAAAGAGCAGACGAGTACGTCCGGTAGACTCGTTGTTTATGGAGATTCAAATTGTATCGATGACAGCCATTTACAAAAAGGTATGTTGTTACAAGAAAGAGATGTTAATGACAAAATATTTTAAATATGATAAATAATATTTTACATTACACGATATTTCAAATTTTCGTTTCTTTCTGAAAAATTTGATAATCTTTGAATTACATAATTTTATGGTTTGGATATTATTTACTTGTTAAAATGTATTGTTATCCATATTTAGCCTGTTTTTGGATGCTCGATGCTATCTTAGAATACACAACGACAGGTTACGTACCTACTGTTTTCATGGATGAAAATCAGAGGGAGCACAAGACTGTTAAAACGACTAGTAGTATAGAGACTGGAGAATTACCACGTCGAATGAAGAAAATCATTTTAGTCGCCACAGTAAAGTATTAATGACTAATGAGCCAGCAGGCAGTTTTCAGATCTCTTCCATTTGTATCATCCTGTATATGCCATGCCTGTACCAGTTAATGAATCTGTGCCAATGTAAGTAATTTACATGCATATATAAATACCAATCCAATTCCAAACATTTCGTAAACCTGTCCAATTCTTTTCTTGTTCCTATCTTGATTTCGGAAAAGTAATGCATGCTAGAGGAAAATTATCAAGATTCTAGTCGACGTTTTAAAATTGCACCCCCAATGTCCTATAATTATGATGAAGGATTGAATAATCAGAAGTCAGCTAAAAACGGCTGATGGCTCTCGTGTAAAGTGTTCAAGCTTATACCTTTTCATTAATTATTAATCGTTTCGGTTTTGTAAACTACTTGAATATTCCTTTTTTCGTCTCTTCTTTTTTTTACAGAGAACTTGCAAGCCTCAGAAGACTGCTCTCTATAGGAGATACCATGAGCGCGGCAAATTCAGTAGTACAGGATACAGACACTTTGTGGCTAAGAGACGAGTTGGTGGAGCTAGTATCCCTACGTTGCAAAATCCGACACAGACATTTTTGGCTTATGATACGAAAGAAAATCAGGGAGATGAACAAATAATTGTATACCAATGGAAATACGTAATATTAATAGTTATTATAGTGATAGCTTTCGTGTATTTGTGTAATCATTTGGGATTGAACAGACATTCGCGCAGGAAACGTATTATACTCAGAATATTTAGAGCCATTCGAGCATTAGTTGTGCGAAGGATACCTGCGCAAATGTAACTTGATAATTATTCGTCGCACAAACCATTACTGTGTATTGTACATAAAACGTATATTAAGGTAATTTTTTTAGGAAATTGGGTATATTTAAATTCCAAGACATTTATATGCAAATTAGATATTATGTGCCTTTAAAACATACAATATGACATATGAATTTGTAGATTATACAAATAAATTATTTTGATACAAAAAAAATCACATGCTATCTATTGCCTTTATTTTTTTAACCAACGAGATAATATAATATTAAACCTAGATTATTATTAAACTACATATTAGACCTAATGAGATAACATGATATTAAACAATTTGCTTTTTACATTTTTTCCTCTCTTTGAAGAAATAATTTCTAGCCCTACTTTAGGTACATCAATTATAAAAATGGATTATAAGTAACCCAGTGTGCTCTATCTTGCTCCGTAGCAGTTTTATGAGTGGTAAAAATGCTTTTGAAAACTTCGAGCTTTAGAATCCTTTGCGACGCTATAATCGCTTTTAGCTTTTTTATAAGCAGGATCATCGGCCTTGTGATTGTTGTTCAATTAGGGATTACTTTGTCCTCCTTCTTCATCTTCTTCTTGGACACTTCGCCTGTCTTCTTCTCTTCTGTTGGTACCTCATCATCTAACTTCTTCTTTTTCGATTTCTTTTGACTAGCTTTCCTGAGTACCGCTCGCTCCTTCATGAGATCCAGATCGTCATCTTCCGCATTTAATATGACTATGTCCGTCTCCTCGAACGATTGCTGACATTTGTGACATAAACTGTGAAATTCAACATTTTCTTGTTAAACTTTAAATTACGTCGGTATTTATTTCTGCTATATAAATACCGGATATTTTACTTACTGTACTCTTACTTCTTTGAGAGCACGTTCGCTCATTACGCAGCCGCACGACCATAAGAAACAGAATTTATATTTTCCGTTCATTTCCAAACCAATAACTGGACAAATATATGGGCTTTTGCCTCCGTCGTTGTAACCATCTCCTTTCTCCAGCTTTGTCGCCATTGAATGCTGGGTTTGGTGGTCAAATTAAGGTTCCTCACATCCTTCAAGTTCTTGATGTGTACAGCAGATTCTGGAAAAGTATTGCGATCCAAAAGACCTTCCAGCACAGATTCTTTGCTGTACAGACGACCCAAGCTGCAACCCACGATCGGTGGTTGCAATGGCAATTGCCGTATCGTACAGTGCCTCCACTTGAAAGCTAATTCCGCTTCCTTGTCTTTCTGATAAATAATTATTACGCAAGCGCATACAATATTTAATTAATTACTACAGATAGATTACTAGATTTTATAAATAGATAAATTTTATAAATAGGTAAATTATTAAGGTCATTAAGTATAAAAGCAAATATACATAATTCAAAAAAGTTATTTACTAAAATCACTTTAAAAGTAGTTCCGCAATTACTTTAAAAGAAGCAAGCATAAAAAAAATTATTTACGTTCCGTCAATAATTATATAATACAATATTAAACTTTGTCTTCTTCTAAATGTAGATCATTGTACAAGCATAGACAAAAAAGAAAAGTGATTAAATAAACAACATGCTTCTATATGAATATTAGATGTATAAATTAATTTGGTGCCTTTACATTCGAGATATTTTATAATATAAAGTTTTGAGATTAAACATTTTTTGCCCTTTCATGATTTGTAAGTGTGGACCTAAGTATGGACCTTTATGTTTTTAAAACACCATGTTTTGGCGACACAGACAACAAAATCTCACGAAACAGCAATGAACACGATGACGTCGAAAGAAAGCAGTATTTGAGACACTGCATTTTTTCACATTACAATTAAATACAATTAAAAAAGAATGCTGTTGAAACCATGGAAATTATTTGTTCTAAACTGACTCATACAACGTGCAAAAAAGTATCTGCAAATCAGTTTTAAAATTAGGTGAATCATTTTGCAGCACAACGCTCGAGTATGCGCAAAAGAGGACGAAGGATGCCATCTATGCTTTGGGCTAGAAAATTATCCGTTATTCAGATTATTCATCAGACCTAGCCCCGTCAGATTGCAATCTGTTCCATCTGTTTGCTTCAACATTACCTGGTTAATACACATTTCAAGATAATGAAAGAGGTCCGAAAAAATCTCAGACTTTATATAGATTCAAAACCGTCAAGTTTCTTCTATGAGGATATTCTTGTGAGCTGCCCGATAAATGGGACAAAGTCATATAAAATAATGGAGATTATTTCACAACATTAAACCTGTATTTGAATTTTGTGAAAAAAGGCACCCAATTAATCTCACATAATATAATATTCAAGATCGCAGAATAACAAAAGAAAAAAAATGGAAATAAAAAATCTTTCACATTCGTGTTTTACGCACCAAAATACACAAATGTTAAATTTCAGCCAAATTAATGAGGAATTCACTTTCCTTCAGATTTACCGAAAATCACCCGAGATATAATAAAGCAATGAAAATAAAATAATCTCAAATACCCAATAATCAGCAATTCAATAAAAAAATCGGACTTCTCCGATTGAGGTTATAGATATTGTTTGGTATGGTTTGATACATGTACCAAAGTTGCTATCGGTGGTTGCTATTGGTGCTGGTGCAGTTTGATACAGCTTTGGTTGCTTATACTAAAGTCACGCCAAAAATCGCCTATAATAGACTTTCAAATCCTACCTGCTCCGGTTTCTTTTTTCACTCTAACGAGCTCGTCTCTGCGAGGAATAGTGCCACCGTCGCAACCCATGATGACACTTCACACTTTGCCACAATATCTCGATATATTTTATATTATATATATATATATATATATATATATAATATATATATATTCCTCTTCTTTCTTGATTCCAACGGAAGCAAACGCAAGATGACAAACAAACCAAACAAGATGTTACAGAACACTGGGAACACAACAAACTAATACGTCCACGTCCACGACGACCACGACGCGAATGAAAAAAGAGAAATGGCGGCGTATACAGAGCTCTGGTAACTTAGCCGGTCAACTTCGACTTTATTAATTTTCATATTTTTTTATCGTTTGTTGGTCGTTTGTTGGTGATTGTTGGCCTAATTACAACGTTTGTTGGTTCTTAATTTTTTTTTTAATTTAAAAAGAAAAATTAGCATTAAGTTAGCCGGAAAAAATTTTATTTTTAATTTCAAAAAAGCCTAATCGATGCGTAATCGTTTGCTGATGATTGTTGGTCTAATTTTAGCGTTTGTTGGTTTATTATTAGTCTTAAAAACGAAAAAAAAAAACGAAAAATTATCTCACATATTAAAGTAATCGAAGATTGGTTATTTGCCTACGACTTAAGCTTTATTTCTATCAATTTAAGGCTAACATCTATAAAACTGCCATATAATACGGGCCTTAAGCCCCTTGCACAATGCCAGGCAACAGGCAATAGGAACAGGGAATAGAAATCAGAAATCATGTATAAATGCAGAATAAACAGTGACACAGGCAATAGACACAGAGTTTCCGTCACGTTGGAAATTTCGTGCCTATTGCCTGTTGCCAACCAATCATAGCATTTTAACTTTTTAGGTTGTAATTAACGATTTTTTGGTTATTTCCTGTTCCTATTGCCTGTTGTCTGGCATTGTGCAAGGGGCTTTAACATCGGCAGAAAATCGCGAAAAGATCAAGAAAACATGGTGGTTCGTGGGAAGCACACACACACACACACACACACAACGGGGGGTGCGAGGGGGCCTTCGGCCCCCCCCCTCCCCCCACACCCATCCCGCCGGTAGGCTGCGTGGACCTCGCTTTACAACATAAAGTACATGCTAAGTTGTAAAACGAAATTATAAAGCACATGCATGGAGGGGTGCAAGGGGACTTACATGCGTGAGCGCACGTAAACAGAAAGGCTTTTCTCCCCTGCACCTCCCCCATGCATACTTTATTTTATAATTTCGTTTACAACTTAGCATGTACTTTCTGTTGTAAACCCCCCTGTCGGCCCCCCCCTCGCACCCCCGTTGTGTGTGTGTGTGCTTCCCACGAACCACCATGTTTCTTGATCTTTTCGCGATTTTCTGCCGATGTTAAGGCCCGTATTCATATGGCAGTTTTATAGATGTTAGCCTTAAATTGATAGAAATAAAGCTTAAGTCGTAGGCAAATAATAAACCAATCTTCGATTACTTTAATATGTGAGATAATTTCTCGTTTTTTTTTTCGTTTTTAAGACTAATAATAAACCAACAAACGCTAAAAATAGACCAACAATCATCAGCAAACGATTACGCATCGATTAGGCTTTTTTGAAATTAAAAATAAATTTTTCCGGTTAACTTAATGCTAATTCTTCTTTAAATTTAAAAAAAAATTAAGAACCAACAAACGTTGTAATTAGGCCAACAATCACCAACAAACGACCAAACAAACGATAAAAAATATGAAAATTAATAAAGTCGAAGTTGACCGGCTAAGTTACCGGAGCTCGTATACAGGGTGGGTAAAATAAAGCGATGCGAGTCATGTCGGATCGTTTTCGGGGATCCTGCAGTGACTGGCAAACTTCCTCGATGTCAATAATGTCAACCTTTCTAATTTTGTTTTCCCCCACTGATCTCTATATAACACTGGATGGCGTATGCTATGGAAAACCTTGTTACGAGTTGAAAACCAGGCAGCCATGATTGATGAGGTAAAATATGCTAATATGGCGGCGTCTACTGTTGGAGTTCAGTGCTGTTTCGGGTTGTATTAAGAGAGATGTGAGTTAAATATTGTCTGTATCGTTGTGGTTTACAAAAAATACGTTTTGAAAATGGTGTCATCCTGTGTTTTTTGTGGCTCTAAACAAGGGACCGAAAGTAGAACACTTCATAAGTAAGTATACAAGTCATAACTCATGTTTATGTCTTATAGGTTATTTCCTTTTTGTCATTTTTTTTGTATTTTATTTAATTTCTTTCCAAAAATTGATATTGTAAAATAATATTTTTTGTAAAGGTTTCCTTTGAAAGATAAGGAAATTTTGCAATCATGGTTGCAACAGATGGGTCTGGGACCAAACTTTATACCGACAAAGCATTCAAGATTATGTTCGGATCATTTCGAAGAAAAATCTTTTCAAGAAGGTACAAATAAGAAATGCCTACGCATTGGAAGTATTCCAATAATATTTGGGGAGTACAAATCAGTTTGTGCTTACTGTCATGCAGTGAAAGGACAGGATAAAAAAAGATCATTCCACAAGTAATAAGAATTATTTATGCAAATAATCACTTATTTTAAATACAAGAAAAATCTGTAATTGTAGTGTTTATCTCGAAATATTTGTATTTGAACTTTAAAATACTTTTTAAACAGATTTCCCTTAAATAATCCCAAATTACTGGAGAAATGGGTAGCGACAATGAAGTTGCAAGATTTCATTCCAAATGAGAAAAGTTTGCTGTGTAGTTACCATTTTGATGAAAAATGTTTACGATCATCAGGTCGTGGTTTAGTTCTTAAAGCAAATGCAGTGCCAACTTTGTTTTCATCTGCAGATAGCGGAGGTATGATAATGTATTATATTTATAAATTGTTTCAGTTGTAATTATTTAGTTTTATTAATATTGCTGTGCATTAAAATAACTTTTTAGTAAAATAAATAAATAAATAAATGCACTTTGTATACAGAAATATATACATTTGTAGGGACATCCATTGCAGGAGAAATGCAAGGAAATATAAGCAATTCATGTGATGTAATAGTATATGATAGTAACGATAATCAATCAATAACACGGCAGCAAGGTACAAAGCGTATTTCGTCAGAATTTTCCACATCTCCTTCTAAAATTCAAAGAAGTAGCAGTCTTTTTACTAGCACATCAATGCATTCAGAGAGAGAAGCTGTGATGGATTGTTCCTCAGGTATACATGATTTAAGTGTATATATAAGAAGTTAATGCAGAAAATCTAGTAATTTAAAGTCTGATAACAAATTTTTCGGAATGTTGACAGTCGAACACTGCGAGGAAAATGTAGCACTTTCTACGAGTTTAGCTGTTGAAGAAGTAAACAGTCCAGTTCGCAGCAGGACACCACAAACACCACGGAGTATTAGGAAACGAATTCTTCACACGAAGCATGATCATCAGTATGAAGCATCTCCAAAGACGATGAGGAAAAAGTATATTCAGCAAAAAAAGAAAACACAAGATTTGATGAAGCAGGCGCACGTTCTGAGACAGCACAAATCACGTTTAAAAAAAAAGATTACTTCATTAAAAGGCATTGTAAGTGAATTACGACAAGCTCGTGCTATTCCAGAATTAGGTTTACAGTGTTTGGATTCTATTGCTAGTACTGACGTTTCCCAGTTTATAAAGAGATTTAATAATAATCAAAGTAAAATAATTAAAGAAAATGACAAAGAAAATAATAAGCCAAAGAAAAGACAATGGAAGTGCCAGCGTAAGAATATTAAGAATAAAGAACCAGGCATATCTAAAGAAAAGTATCCAGCAGCTCTTAGGTCGTTTGCAATGACTCTCCATTTTTATTCTCCCAAAGCGTACGGATTTGTTAGGCAAAAATTTTGCAAGGCTTTGCCACACCCTAGTACCCTTCGTTCTTGGTATTCTACAATCGATGGTGCACCTGGCTTTACTTCCGAAAGTTTTGACGCTTTAAAACAAAAAGTTGCAGCATCAAAAAAGTCTAACAAAAAAGTTCTGGTAGCTTTTATGTTGGATGAAATATCTATTCAAAAATCATTGCAAAAACTTTCTAATGGAAAAACTTATGGATGTGTGGATTTCGGTACTGAAATGGAACCAAATCAGACTACTCCGTTAGCAAAAGACGCATTGGTTATGATGGTTGTGAGCTTAGATGAGTCGTGGAAAATTCCTTTAGGATATTTTTTAATTAATGGAATCAATTCTGCTACAAATTCGGGACTTATCAGAGAAGCTTTAATTCGCCTTCATGAAATTGAAGTAGAAGTTGTTTCCTTAACATTAGATGGTCCACCAGAGCACTTCGCAACAATGCGCGCTCTTGGTGCGTCTTTTGATTTGTTAGATTTGAAACCTTTTTTTTCGCATCCGTCCACTCAAGAAAAAATTCATGTCATTTTTGACGCTTGTCACATGCTTAAACTTACAAGAAATACATTAGGAGATTTACAAATTTTAAAAGATGCTGAAGGAAACTCTATTGAATGGAGATTTATCAAGGCTCTAGCTCAATTACAGGAAAAAGAAGGATTGAGAGCTGGGAACAAATTGAGAATGGCACATATCCATTATTGGAAGATGAAAATGAAAGTCGCTTTGGCTGCTCAAACTCTTAGTGACAGTGTTGCAGATTCAATTGAATTTTGTGATAAATACCTACATTTAAAGGAATTCAGAGGATCTGAGGCAACTGTGAGGTTTATTAGGTGCATTAATAGAATCTTTGACTTTTTAAATTCACGTAATCCCTTTGCTAAGGGGTTTAAAGCTCCTTTGAGAAAATGCAACGAGGAATTTTGGCGACCGTCGATTTTATCAAACGTTGAATATATGCAAGGCATCACGGACGTTGCCGGTACTCCAATAATCCGTACGAAAAGATATGTTGGTTTCACAGGGTTTATTACAGCGATATTATCCATGATAACAATTTTTGACACTTACGTCAAACCTGAAACTTCTCAGCTGAAATATTTATTAACTTACAAATTCAGTCAGGATCATCTAGAACTGTTTTTTTGTGCTATTAGAAGTCGCGGTGGTTGGTGCCCAAATCCGAGCGCCAATCAATTCATGTCAGCTTACAAAAGACTTTTAATTCATCATCAGGTTCAAGCCGTCAATGGAAATGTAGAAGCAATGGATTCCACGAGTATTTTAACAGTAACTTCTACGCGTAAAAAAAAAATTGATTTGTATGATCCAACCGTTTTCGACAAAATTGCTAATATCAGAGTAGAAAAAAAATATGATTTAGAGAATTATAACGAAGAGAATGAAACAGAGGAACATTTTTTAAAAGAATTTGATGACTCTATGATCACTGTGCCTGAGCTCTCAACTTTCTCAAAAGCATGTGTAGGTTTCATTGCCGGTTGGGTTGTGAGAAAATTAATAAATAAATCTATTGTCCGATGTGAAACATGCAGAAATGCTCTGCTTCAAGATGATCAACATTTGGCACAATTCGAACAGAACTGTCTTATAGAGGCTAAAACTAACGGAGGTTTATTTTTTCCTAGTGAATCTGTTCTTCGGATTTGTGAAACAACGGAAAAGTTATTGAAGCATTCCCTAGATAAACTTAACGGTATGGTTCCTGTCGAACCTAATTTTCCCGCTCTCGTTTGCTCAAAGGTTTTGCATGATCTTGTACAACCGCCTTGTACATTATTTCCACAGTTAAACGAACACATGTTTGATGATGCAGCTAATGATACAAATCACATTTATTTCCTTTCAAAGCAAGTGTGCAAAGTATACTTGAATTTAAGACTCTATGCTGCGACAAAGATAGCGTCTCAAACTGCTGTTGGGACAAAAGTTCGTCATCACCTAACTCGACGAATTATCTGGGAACGTCAGTGATAGCTGGTTTTAGTAATATTATAGCAGAGACTAGTCTTCCTTTCTTTGTACTAACATTGACTAGTCAAAATGAGTATTGTTTTAAACTTTATGCTAGTCTATTAAAGATTATTGTCTGAAAGGCAACCTTAGGATAATATAAAGCATTTCCATATATTCGAGAGATTAACTTATATTTATTATTTGTCTTTTGCATGGAGTGCAATAAAACAAGCATGAATAGCATGAAAGTGTTGCAACAGGTAGCACAATAGCATGGCTTGGCATAATGAACCAAAAAAACTTGAGCTGTAATATAATTTGTTCATTATAGATGAGTTTTTTATTTTCTTCAATTATTTTATACTGTTATTCAGATTCTGAAATTATTGTTCTTTTTTTGTAAGGTTTCACTGATGTAAGATTTTATTTATATTTGTACTGAATTCAGTAAAAAATAAATATAATTTTTATATAAATATAATTTTTAAAACTTAATTGTAATGCCACCACTGGATAAAACCATTCGTTTTCTTCACATAATTATGATTCTTAACATTTTGATCTGCTTGCAGATACTGCAAAATAAAATTTGCACTGAAATATTGATGGAAAACGAGGATTCATTGATCCACCAGTAGGTATATAAATTTTATATACACATTTTTTTAATTTTATATATTACATTACATTTACATTACATTTACAATCAGAATTCCATCTCTAATCAATTTATTTAATCCATAATTGTACATATTTAATATTAATTGCAATTTTTATCTTATGTATTATTAATATCTATTCATTATTTTTTATTTATTACATTCAATATTTTTATATATACTTCTAAGACTTACTTTACAATACATTAATTTATTAGTTACAATACTTATTGTAAAGAATTTGAAAATAAAATAAACCAAACAATTTATTGTTTTTACATTTTTTCCTTCACAAAACGTGTTTTTAGACATTTTTCTGTATATCTTTAATTTAGTTTTACGTATTTTTATATTTTGAGCTCATTTTCAACTTGCTATTTACGTCTCCTATTTAAAATACGATGTTGTATACATGGTAAAATGTATATACAATTCATGTTTTAATCCAAGTGAATACATATTGTACGTGCAGTAAAAAATACTTTTAATAGTAATAATAATTTTCCCATAATAGAGTACTGTAATTTCTACGTTTTAACTATAAAAATCTTCAAATAAGTCTTCATATTATTACTTTTTTACTTTATCCCCATTTGAATTTACCGCCTAAAAGTGCATATTTTACCTCATCAAAGATGGCTGCCGGGTCTTCAATGCGTAACACAATTTATCGTCCTTTTCCATAGCATACGCCATCCAGTGTTGTATAGAGATC
>NC_092361.1:5675493-5931532 GCF_030848805.1 Temnothorax longispinosus | reverse complement strand
CTAACTCCCTAGGGGCCTGCAGGCAGAACAACCAATCGGCGCCGCGATACGTGGCGCTTAAAATTTAAATTAAATATAACTCTCGCGAGCCTGCAGAATAACAAATCGGCGCCACGATACGTATAATTGGTCCATACACATGTGCATAAGGAAATAGACCAATCAATTTTCTTATGCTTACGCATTATGCATTGTGCAGAAGTGTGTGCCCGGGCCCATAGGCAGTATGCAGACACCATAGCGCATGCGCATATGGCTACTGCATTCGTGCTCATTCCACCTTTAAGGTGGAAGCACATAAAATTGCAGGAGCCATGAGCAGAATGCAGAAGCCATATGCGCATGCGCGATGGTATCTGTTAGAGCTCTACGGATACCACAGCGCATGCGCATATGGCTACTGCATTCGTGCTCATGGATCCTGCAATTTTATGTGCTTCCACCTTAACATGGAACAGACGTGAAACGAAACTACTCTGCGTGGTTAAGGCTGAGTTTCCACTGAGCGCGTCACGCGTCGCGTCGTCACAAGTTAACCAATCAAAGCATCCCATTTCATTATATTCTTGTGACGGGATCGAAATGGAATGTTTTGATTGGTTCAACTCGGACGACGCGACGCGTGACGCGCTCAGTGGAAACTCAGCCTAAGGCTGAGTTTCCACTGAGCGCGTCACGCGTCGCGTCGTCACAAGTTAACCAATCCAAACATCCCATTTCATTACATTCTTGTGACGGAATCGAAATGGGATGTTTTGATTGGATGACGCGACGCGTGACGCGCTCAGTGGAAACTCAGCCTTACTCCCACCATATTTCTTTTCCGTTACTGTTCCGTTCCGCTGTTCTTTTTCCATCGGGATGCACCATTATTATTACTTGTGACGGGATCAAAATGGGATGTTTTGATTGGTTAACTCGGATGACGCGACGCGTGACGCGCTAGTGGAAACTCAGCTTTTTACTCTATGGTTATACTGTGAGTTTGTATTTGTACTCCTTATCTCTCTATACTTTATGGTTCATCGCATCTCGCATTTCGTATTAGAGGCAGGAGCCAACACAAATAGAAGAAGAAGAAGGTTGCAGTACCTTAATAACTATAACGGAGTAAAGTAACAAGTAAGTGAGCTAAAAGATATATAAATAAAAACTTACGTATCTTAATATATAACGAAATATTTTTTTAAACGTGTAGTATAGGCGTACTGTTTGTTTACATTTAACATGGTAAATATTGAACAAAAATTTATGTTAATGTTATCCTTTTTTCAAAATGACATAAATTTTATGATTTTTTTTTTACATTCTTTACCATTATGTATCTCTAAAGACTTGGCTTCTTTTAACATTCTTTTACAAATATTTTATCAATATGAATAAACTAACCCTCTGTCACCTTCTGTGTAACCTTGTTAGAATTTATTGAGTATTTCGTGCCGATCTTACTCTCAGCTGTTACGGTGTATGCTGTATCTTATCAAAACTAAACTGTTTTTAATAAAAGATCTCATCTCTTAATATCACAGTTTTTATATTCCATGGAATAAAAGTTAAGATTTAACAGCATATATTTTCCTAGCATGAGTATGTAATATATCTAACGGAACATACACGTGTACAATTTTATTAAAATTATACACATATTTATTTAAGTTTTTTTTTTACAACGTATATATGTAGATTTAATCATTGATCCCAAGATGTACACTAGTGTGATAGCAATGCATAACAAGGATTACTTGCTTCATGCGGAGAATGTAAATGTTTTTTTAGTGTCTTCAAGTCTAAAACAAGTTGTGCAAAACTAGGTCTATCTCGCGGAGCTGTATTCCAACAAGAACACATAATTTTATATATATCCTGAGAAATCGTATTAGGACATGCCAACCGACACTTGTCTCGAGTTAAATAACGCAACAATTCGTTATCCTGTATACCGGCATATGGAAAAGAACCTAAAGTCCCAATTTCCCAAAGTACAATGCCAAATGACCAAACGTCACTTTTAGAAGAGAAAGCACGATCGCATACAGCTTCCGGTGACATCCAACGTATTGGGAGTTGACGAATTTTGCCAGCCATATTATTTATCACATATATTCCATTTCGTGACAAGCCAAAGTCAGAAATCTAAATCCATTTATAAATCTATATACGTCTCCATAAGCGATTTTTTAAATCGTAATATACACATCTATATATCTACCTTTAATGTTAGATCTGAAGTGAGGAGGATGTTTCTCGCTGCCAAATCTCTATGTATAATTCCCTTAACTTGCAAATGTTCCATTCCTCTTGCGATATCAAGAGCGAATTTTATAAATTGTTGCTTCTCGATTATATCGTATAAATTTTCATTGTCGTGTTTATTTCCTTCAATAATATTCGCATATCTCGATATAGCCTTTTCAAAACTGCACAAAGATGCATCATCCGATTTCATTTTTCTTCTATAATGTAGATACGCGAGCAAATCTCCACCTTCCATATACTCTAAAAGTATGCATATAGGATTATTTGGTAAAGTGCAGCAACCTATAAGGCCCACTAAATGTGTATGAGGACCAGCTGCTTTCATTATTTTGATTTCTTCCAATAATTGATGCCTGCAGGCTTCAGGTTCGTTGCATGCGTCATCAGAACATTGTAACATTTTAACAGCTATTAACGTGTTTTCATTATTATTTAAACTACCTAGATATACTTTACCAAATTGTCCTTTTCCTAATTCACGTATAAGATTTATATATTTATATGGCACTTCAAATATATCTTTCTGCGCCTTATAATACGTCTCCTACAACAAGTTTCGTGAATGTTAAAATTTTAAGTTTGTTTTCTACGTATTCAATCCTTTTCTCCATTTACCTCAGACCTTTCGACGTATATATCAATATTGCGTCTTTGGAAAACTAGATCTGGCCATTGAGCCAGCTTACAAGCGGAAAGATCAGACACTGTTTGTTTCCTGTTGTTAAAAAATAAAACCTTAATATTTGCTATAATATATGTATATGTAATACGTACTACACATACGTAAGTTAGAAAAAATAGTTTGGCAAATTTTTTATCTTACCGTCTAGTTGGCACGACAAGTTGATATCCATTTTTATTATATATTGACACAATGCTAATAAAGCCTACGACAACACAAATAGCAACACCGGCAAGTACGAACCACTGCAACATACGTATACTATATGAATTTTATATTATACATATTAATTAATTATCAATATGTATTTTTTATGATATATATATATATATATATACCATAGTACTCCCGTTCAATATTTTAGTTTTGCTTGTATTAATAGTAAAACCACCTTGAGTTCCTAAGCAACCTCGATAATCCATTGCTGCTATCAATATTTTGTATCCATTGTTTACTTTTATATACTGACCGTCAATTTTCATATTCCAACTAAAGGTATTTGTTGTAGAAGTCACCGTACTTATTTTCGTGATATTATATACAGAATGCCCTGCTTTTGATATCAACAATGGTATGCCAATACTAGAATATATTATACTTTGCATCATATAATCTAAGTCTAGTAGAATAGTAGGAAAATTAAATGAATAGAATGAAATAAAAGAGACCTCACCTAATTACATAAGAGCGAATATGAGAACTGTTCGAGGTAACATTCCAGTTAATAACAAAATTTTTTTTGGCTCGGCGTGCTTCCACTTTTGGGGTAGGCAAGATAGATTTTGCATCCGCACAACTACATTTATGTCCAATACATTCCGGAACTTTATAAATGACCTATGTAATAAAAAACATCTTGAAAATTTGATATTTTAAGTTTAATGTTGTCTCATAATGTTACGTCATACGTTTACCTCTGGTAACTTTCCCGTAGGTTTAGCTCTTGGGTTGGCATATACATGTATCTTGTACGTACACGTTGGATGTATTTGTACCTCCGGCATGTCATTCGATAATTTATTTTGTGGTATTAATATGCTACTAAATGGACCTTTATTTTGCACAGTATAGAGCGCAGAACTTTCTGTACATTCTGTTTTATTTATACCGGTTTCATTTAAGACACTTGTAATCATAATGCTATAATACACATTAAAATTTTTTGTTATATAATCTTTATAGACACGTATTATTATTGAAAAGTATTACGTAGTGCACCTGTATGAAGAGGGTTGTTTTCCTCCATTTGGTGGCGTCCAGGATACATTTAATTTCAATGATCTCAATATGTTATCGTTTATTAAATAACTTTCATCTTCTAAAACGTACACTGTAATATTTTCCACAACGCCAGCAAGTTTTGCTACATTTTTTACGTTTGTTGCACATATCGTATCAAAATATAAAAGCAACACAACTATATTACATATATAAATCCATTTGCACAGTATAAACATTTCATCTTATAATATGACCATTATCTAAATAATGTAGATACATAATATTTTTTGTTACTACTTAATAGTTTTGTTGTAACTTATTGTGAGTGACACAAGATGTCCGCTTCATCCAATAATACTGTGCTTTATTTCAGTTTCAAAGTTCAAATAGGATTTATCTTTAGCAAAACACATATATCTAGATAACTCTTATCTGATAATCGCGCAAGTGCGTAAAAATCTCACCACTTCCTATATAATAAAATGATAAATACAAACTTTTTATTTCAAGAATTATACACGTATATTTAATAAAATAGTAATAGAAAAATAATAAAACGTGTTAGGAATATGTATATATCTATACCGTCTACGTCCATAAATTAAATACGTGTTACACGTAACAAAAGTTAAAATGTCAGATTTATTCTTATCAATAATAAAAATCAATACATACATATATATTTGTCATACGTTATACATCTTTATACAATACAGGTAGTTTTATTTTATGTGCCAAGTATCTCAGAAAATATTGGTTTTATTGTAAAAACGTTTCAGATAAAAATTTTGGAGAGTTCATCAGAGGGGGGACCGATAAACGATTTTATTATTTATAAAGGTCGCGGGACCTGTGTTGGGCCAAATTAAATTTTTTAAATGTCAACTTCCATTTTTTATTATATCATCTTTTTCTATTAATTAAAATTTGAACCTTTATCCCGAAACATTTTTTCATTAAAACCAATATTTCCTGAGATACATGGCGGTGATACGTGGCACACACACGAAATAAAACTCATTCTCTATATACACATCTTTATAAATTCGTAATTATCTACGTCAGATTATTCTGAACTTTCCCCGTAATATACAAGTAGTTTTTAACATTAGTTTTTAATATTCTAGGAGTCTCTCAAATGGCCTCAGCTGCGATGTCACCAACTGACGATGACGAGCTTACACTTCCTCGTGCGTCAATTAACAAAATAATCAAGGAGATCTTGCCTCATGTGCGAGTTGCAAACGAATCTAGAGAGCTTATCTTGAACTGCTGCACGGAATTCATTCACCTGCTGTCCTCCGAGGCAAATGAAATTTGCAACCAACAACAAAAGAAAACTATAAATGCGGAACATGTTTTACAAGCGCTCGAGAAATTGGGCTTTGGTGATTACAATGCAGAGGCAGAAGCTGTATTACGAGACTGCAAAGCTGTAGCGGCTAAAAGAAGACGTCAAAGTACCAGATTAGAAAATTTGGGAATTCCAGAGGAGGAATTATTACGGCAACAGCAGGAGTTATTTGCTAAAGCAAGAGAGGAACAAGCAGTTGCGGAACAGCAACAGTGGCAACAATTACAAGCTGTTACACAAATGGCATCTATGCAGCAAGGTGACAGTGAGCAAGAAGATTATTCATAAAGAAATTCAAATGATGAAACTTGTTTGCAAAGACATATTGTTTTTTACTTGAAATAAAATAATTAGAATAAAACAGAGAGAGAAAGAGAGAAGAAGGGGGTAGGAGGGAGGGGGGGGGAAGAGAGAGAGAGAGAGAGAGAGAGAGAGAGAATAGCGATGAAGAAGTGAAAAATATTAAATACACACACACACAAATTCTATTATTCTTAGAAGCTGTCTTTAATCATTTAATTCTATATATCACAATGTTGTATATTAAACACTCTTACACTCCTTCATTTAATATTATAATTTATAAAAGCAATGTATCATATAATTAAGTAGATTAATTATACCTTTGTTTCTTTTTCACATCCTTCTACGTAGGCTTTTAGATTTAAGGCATTAGTCTTCCATATTCAGAAGATAGATGGCTTTTCTTTATTACTTCTATAACTTTTGAAACATAATGATACCTATCAAAATAACATCCGTATTATTTTAGGGACATATATAATATTGTAGATAACTTTTTCATATTTATCTCTTATCGAAATAAAATTAGCTCATCTATTTTTTACTTTCTCTTCAGTTTTTATTAACATTTTATCGATTTGGTCAATCAAATCATTAGAATATAAATGAAAACTGAAAATTAAACGAGGAATAGATAAAATAATTTAGTCTCTGATTAGTAACAAATATGAAAGTCTTCGTGTTGTAATATTATCAACGAATATTATCTGATTTATACCAATTTTTTTCTGTTAATACGGAAGGTGTAATTGAATTCCTAGGAACTCCATGTATCTTTGTTCGTAGTTTGTCTATAAGAGATTCTTCGTTTTCACAAAAAGTTTTGTCTTCTACAACATAAGAATGCACGTAAATATATTAAATATCAATGTGCAACTTTTATAAATGATCTAAAACGAATCTTTTACCTTCTTTAGCCCTCGAAGGTATCAAAAATAAATTTAAACTACTTTCTGTCGAACACGGACTCATATCTATACCGCTATGAGTTTGTAGTCGAGAACTAGATGACACCTTGTTATAAAAATCCTGAAAAAAAAAAAAAACTTAAAAACATGATAATTTTCAAAATAGCACTTAAATACTACACGCAAGCCTCAGATATTTTTAATATATTTTTGAACGTTGATTATAATTTTCTGATTCACACGTTCTTCTTCGATTCGTCACGTCATTTCAGTAGTTTGCCCCACATAAGAATACTATACGCGCACGCACGTTAAGAAAACAACTAAAAGACAGACGATAATATAATAGGAAATCAAATGCTAAAGGGAGCAGTGTGTGTAAAAGGAAATTAAATTTATAGAACGTTAAATACTTAAAATTAAGATACGGAAAAGAATAAAGATAGAGAGCCAGAAGGCCAGAACACACGACACAAAGGTACAGGCACGAGAAATAGGGACGAGCAACGAAATGCAACGAAGATTTTCAACCTATCAGAAGCCGCGTGTATCACGGCATTCTGTTTTGCTCGTCCCTGTTCCTCGTGCCTGTGTTGTACCTTTGTCGTATGTTCCGGTCTAGAGTCTAAGAATATGCGGGAGATTTGTTATAGTTATAAAGAATAAGCTATATTTGTGAAGTCGATAACTTGTGTACGCCATGTGTTGGAGTATATACCTTCATTTCGTCAATAATAGCAGGCATAAAATCTTGCACGTCCGCTTTGTTATGCAAAAATACAACATGGGGATAATATTCTACGTAATCTTGATCTATGATAGTTGTTGAGGATGGTTTTAACATTTCTGCAGTCTGTAAAAATCTGAAAAAGAGAAACAGATATTTCATTATGTATTGTAAACTTCACGATAAAAAGTGATTATGTTATAGCCAAATTAATAAATATTTTCTTTCACATACGTACCTTACTAAATTTGGATCCACAAACCAATCTTGTACAAATATAATAACATGGCATACGGAAAATAAGAATGCTGCAAACTGGAGCGATTGTAATTCTAAATTAGAATCACTGTTCACAAAATCAGGTGCACCTTTCTTCTGATCAAAGGATGCAGCGTCACGCGCAAATCCAGAAAGAATTGGCTGTGTATCCAAATATATCACTCTATTTTTAGTTACAAAAAGGTCTATTCCAGTGGTACAATTTGTACTAGTTTCATAATGTGATAAATCTTGAACTTGAAAAATGTTAGACCTGACGATAAAATAAAATTATTTAAGTAGTATCACGTTTACAAGGAGAGGCATTTTGAGGGGGTAAACAACGTCGAGGGATAAGATCACGTTCTTTTTACGTATTTTAACATAAAAACAACGAATATGGACTTGTAAAAATCCGCTCCGTGGAGCGAAAGTCGGTAAAAATAGTCTGACAAAGTTGGAAAATATGTAAAATAAAAATAAAAATAAAAACTTTCGCGCATCATTTACCGCGCTTGGTTCTTACGTAGCCTGTTTTTTATATTCGTTTTTTATTTTCATTAATTTTTTAAATAAAATGATCTATTTTTTGCTAATAAGTAGGTTAAACACCTTGGTATGCATATACAATATGCTATTTTCACGCGTTTGGGGCTACTTTCCGCAACGTTCCGCTCTCTGGAGAGATTTTTTCTAAGGCCATACACATCCGTGTTTTCATGTTAACGTTGTTTGTCCCCCAAAACCTTCTCTCCTCCGTAGTAAAAAAGTTTAATGTATGTTGCAAACAAATACAATACATACGAATAACGTGACGTTAGCAGTGACATAATCGTCGATTTACCAACACCTTGCGCACCTAGACATCCAACGACTAGAAAGTCTTGCTGATCATAGAGAAAATCTATTGAATTTTCACATAATTGCATATTTTCATCCATGAATTTCATACACGTCGTCATTTCGGGACAGATGGAAAGCATACGGATCGCTGAAATATTTTAATATCTTGCTATTATAACATATTACGTTTCCAAGTATCCTGGAATATTTTAATATATAATCTATATATCATATATAGAATCCCAAACGTATCAGACGTTCTCTTTTATACGTACAAGTTCTTTGTTCACGTTATTAACGTAACTTTTTTTTAGCAAGCAAAGTCAATACGTTCTACGTTATAAGCAATAAAAAAAGCAACGTTTTGCAAATGAAACTTCTCGGAACTTCACACGTAAATATTAATTTTAGGTTTAGTTATAAAAATATACAATGTAAAAAATTAGAGAAACGTAGACGCACGCTCAATATTTTTGTCAAGGAAAAAACGACTCCAACGTACGCAGAGAATTTTATTTAAAAAAATCAATACGTTTTTGACACCCTATATAACGTATGCTGTATATTAAAGTAACGTTACTTACAATCTTGTACTTTTACTAGTGCTGCTGAAGACATATCGGTATCTTTTCTACAAAAAAAAAATCTTTGTTATTAACGTGTATATAACAGAGGTATATATCACGAAAAGATAAAATAATATATAAATCAATAGTTATTACAAATCGTGCGGTGATGGGAAGGACTATGGAAGAGTACAACGTGGTTCGTGGTGTATAATTTTTCAGATTAACAGATTCAGATTAAATTTATTTCTACGTTCAATAATATAATGCTTTGAACGTTTCGGCTCCAAACACCGTTGAGCCATCCTCAACGGTATAAAACGTATACTCCCGTTCTCCCGTGTACCCGAAAAAGTGTGCTTCGAGACTGGGAAGTAAAAAAGCCAACGTGAAATATTGGTGTAAATTGGACTAAAATTGTTATCAGATAGTTTGGATCCACATTCTTGTTCTCTTCAGATTATCTGATAATGATCTTTTAGTCCAACGTACATGCCAACATTTTACGTTGACTTTTTTACTTCCCAATCTCGAAGTACACTCTTTTTTGGTACAATGGAGAATGTCAGAAATTTTTAATTTTTAAAAACGTTTCAATTTAACTTTTTGACTTTCAAATGGCTTTTAACGCGTTTACTTTCATATAGTCCTTTCACCACTATACGTTGCTGGTAGCATTTTTGAGAGTCTAAAGTCTTATTTCTTTTATTTGAATATTTCGTACACGTATTTAATAATACTATACTTGTGGCCATTACGTTGGCTCGGAGAAACAGCTCTATTTTCTCCTTCTCTAGTCTTTAATATGAATGTCGGCCGTTCTACAATCTTAATTAGGTTCTTTTCTCCATCCTTAATCTCTGAATCCTTTGGCATTATTGGCAGCATTTCTTTCACACTAGTGATAATATTTCCCTTGCTGTAGTATAATAAAGTTATATATTATATATATAAATTAAAATTATCTCTCTTATATAAAGTACCCGACACACAGGTAGTTTAGTTACTAAAATGTTGTATATACATAAAAAGAAATATGAACATTAGGTAAATATGAAGGAAAGTGGCTTTCTCACCGATTTGGCTAAAATTTACCAATATTGTGTATTTTGGCGTGTTAAATCCGAATATGAAAGTTAGACGCGTCGCTCTCAAGTGGAACAAAAGTTATCAATATGTTAAAAATGACAGTTTTGTGGTTAGGAAATCTGCTATATCAGCTGGCACCGAAATCTCTGAAAATATAAGGTGGTCTGTTGCTGTTTTCTGGGAGTCGATTCTCCCCAGCGCGCCTGGTGACCGCAAGTTGAACTAACGTAAATCAGACAGATTTTAGGCCGGTATTCATAGTCGAATCTTTAAGATGCCATTAACCAATCACAGAGCCGTATTAGCATCTTAAGATATTACTTAAGACGGTCTTGTATATGAACCTTTGATTGCGTATAAAGTTGGCTCTAATCAACCAAATTTAAAAGAATTATATATAAAATAGGGGTAAAAGAAACCAAAGAATACGCAATCAAAGGTTCATATACGAATTTACGAAAACAAAGCTTCCTTTATATGAGGAAGCAAAACTGACTCACAAATTAATCACAAACGATTTACAAACGAAATACATTTGGAAAAATTAAAAATAATCAAATTTAGTAATTTCTGTCGGCTAGCTTCATAGAGATTTCCATAAGCTATATAGATCACCATCCGTTATAAATATAGGTCACGTGATTTTCGATTGTAAATGGTGTGATCAAAATTATCTTCGCGTTCTAAATTTCTAATCAGTACGCGTGGATCAGCGAGACAGCTAGGTCTAATCCAACGTATCTTCACAGTGCTTTGCACGAGAGTCACCGCGTGGTTTATTGGTGGGGTTTCGTGTTGCAAGAGCGACGACAGCGAATGGTAAGTATATATGCGCTCACCAGGCGGCTATTTTTGTGACGATTCGAAGTACGCGCGTGCGAGCATCAAGCAGCATCGAGTTTCTCGTTGACCTTGCGCGTGGTTCGTGGTGACTTTCGCTTGAACCTGACGGTGGAATCACATTTGTCCGGCAAGAGAGTACGCGATCAAAGTTAATCTGAAAATCCATCGTTTTCCACTGTCATACGCGAGAGATCGTTAAACGGTAAGTATGAAAAAGTATGAACTGTAAGCACGTTGCTTCGATGGCCCTCTAATCTACGTATCGTGAGGTCGGTAATTGACATTGTGGATATTTGGCATTGATCTTCAACTGCGATATCTGCAGCTCTAAGATCTTCGTAATCGTGGTCCATGTCACGTAACTCGATTTGGGAGACAAACGAAGCCAAGTGGGAGAGATCAGGGAATCCGTAATCTGCCGCGTTCTCAGAGAAATGCAGAGTGCAAGTTACACACACATGCACGCCGTACTATTCACGTCACGTCGGTACAAAAACGATTAGACACCGCAAACTGTCCTATTCGATCGACGATCTTCCACGTTTTCAGACGAGTGCGCGGACCCGTAAGAAAATACCTACGTAGACCGATTAGATATGATAATGGCTACGGTCAACGTGACGCTACAAATGCTTCGAAGCATTCCTTTTCTCTTTTCTTTCAATGAAGAAAGAAAGAGAAGAAGAACGCTCCAAAGCATTTGGAGAGATTAGCGTCACGTTGACCGTAGCCAATGTCACGCGATAGGAAATGTTATTGACCCATGAGATGAGGTGAAGATAAATAGACATATGGTTCGAGTTTTTTGGTTTTTTCTATGACGATAAAACGCACTCTTTGAGACTAAAGTCTCCCATGCTTACTCATTAAATTAAAACATTTTAATTCAGCATTGAATGAATTTCTCTTACAGTTATTACGGTTATTACAGTACTATTTTTTACTGTAAACTTTAAAGCATACGTATAAGTAAACAAAATGAACAAATAAATATATTTCATACGTAGAATGTCTTTTTGAATGAAGAATATTGAAACTTAAGAACTTTATGTAGATATATATAGAGGGAATTTATATATTGTATAGATTGCATCTTATACACACGAGTATATATCTTAAAAAATTTGACTTACACCACACTATGGCTCTTATCCCTCTATATAAAAATTAAAAATATATATATATATATTATATATATAATTTTATTTTTAAAAAGGACTATGTCCAGTTTGCGCCTCGAGTGAACAGTCATGCATGAGTCGTATATTAATCGATAGGGGGGTACTCACGAAGTACGAAACAGAAAATTTTACGTGCCTACGTGAAGTCTGGTGAGCATACTGACCTAACCTAAATTATAAATTATTTAAAAATGAAAATTTATTATTGTTTTAATTTAAAGTACTCTTCAAACCATTTAACTTTTGTTTAAAAAATTTTTTTCTATCCTGTATAAGTTTCGGAAATATTCGGCCCGAAAGAGAAAAGCCGATATTTTTCATCATATCAGTGTTTTAGTCCTTAACATGCATAAAGGTACGTATAAAAAAATACGTGTTTCTTATTTTGGTACATGGTCATAATATAATCATAATAGCGAACTTTGGACAGCTCTAGCACTCAGGGGACTCAAAAGTTGTGTCCATGGAACTTTTTAATCCTCTTTTGAGGCCCTACAATTCTAGCCATGTCTGTGTGCTGTTCACCAGGGGCCCAATTTTTCATATAAAACTGGGCATAGTTTTTTAGGCTATAAATAAATATATATGAGTAAATATATATGACAGCAACATTATATATACCTATATATATATATTTATACATTATAAATAAATATATAATACATATATACATACATATGTATATTTATGTATGTATATAATTAATATAATGTATTACACACCGCATATTATATTTTCTGTTAGAACACGTTACGAGGTACCTAGATATCACGTTTATTAAATCTGTTGAAATCAAACGACGAGGGATTTCAGAACAGATTACAAAATGTCAAGAGAACGTGCCTCCAGAAGATTTTATCGGGTAGACAGCACTAATGATTTGTTTGAATTTATGGACCGTGGCTATTCCGCCCAACATGAAAATCGGTGGAATTTTGAAGTTGCTTGGGAAGTTGCCAATAAAGGTGTTATATTACATAGTATTATATGTATGTGTAGATCTCTATTATGGATTCCTGATAATTATGTTGATAACTCTTTTTCAGTTGGCGGCATTTATACGGTAATAAGATCTAAAGCTTATGTCTCAACTGAAGAAATGGGCGATCAGTATTGTCTTATTGGCCCGTATAAAGAACATTCGGCACGTACTGAAGTTGAGGAGGCAGACTTTCCTTCTCATAACCCTTTGCATCAAGCGGTACAAGTTTTACGTGATCAAGGATATAAAGTAAATTTTATTTTTAAAAATTATGGACTTAACATTTAGTTACCAAAAATTATTTGTTAACTTTAGATCACGTGTTTAGAAAACTATAAATCAGAGTTTGAAAATATTATGATATATTTATGTACTTATCAAAATTTTCACGTTATATATCTGATATATATCCAAATATGGATATTTGTATGAAATTTTTTTATTTTAAAAAGATCTAGAATCTAGAACGTTTACATTGTTTTAAAAAAAAAAAAAAAAAAACTACTATCGTTAAAGATAATTTTTTATAGAAAAAAGAAATACAAGAATATAATAGGACAAACTGACGAAATTATATTATGTATTTCATATAATGTAAAACGCAAAAATAACTATCCACGTAGTGTAGATAAGGAAATATCAAAAGAGGAGATATCTAAAAAGATATCTCTTTCTATAGCACGTACTCCAGATTGATTCTGCCATACTCATACTAACGTAGTTTTTTTCTGTTATGTTTTACGTCAAATATTTGAAAATAATACAGTACAACCGCTCACAGAGTGCGTAGGGGCATCGCCAGGAACGCAACAGCTTACTGAGCCGCTAAGTAGCAAGAGAATGTGCGTGGTTCTTACCACGCACACTTACGTGCTACTTAGCGGCTCAGTGAGCGGTCGTGCTCCTGGATGCACCCGCCGTGACATAAGTAGTCGAATGTTTGTTATTAGCTATATGGATCCACTCGACATATCGACTGTTAGCCGTTCAATGAGCGATTATACTGAATGGGCTTAATAATACGCAGCGTTGCTATTATTCAGCTTAAAATCAGTAGTTTTGAAACTGATGATACATGTATCACATATAAATATCACGATATATTCACGATGTATGTCCAATATGTATCATTATCTATATATATCCTTCAAACTTTGCTATAAATATTCATCGATGATATTTTGCTGACAGCGAGTAGTTGGTAATTTATTTAAATGTATAATATGTAAAAAGTATATGATTTTAAAGGTGTATGTGTGTGTGCGTGCGTGCGTGCGTTTTAATCTAGTTGGATAATTTTTGTTTATTTTATTTTATCGAGAAATAACATTCGAAAAAATGTTTTTGACCAAGTTGTTTAGTTTTTAGGCAGAAATAATGGTTATCTTGCGAGATAGAATTTCAAGGTTGATTTGGTTTTTTTTTTTTTAATAGAAACCCTCCATTTGTACTGCATATTCATGTATAGCTGACATCAAGATGTTTTCAAAACATTAAAAGTTTTATTTTTATCCAATTATTTCATATAGTTAGTCTTAGAGCCTGATCAATGTTATTGATTATTATGAATTTCTTTTTCTTTCCCATTTAGTTTTTAGGAAAATTAGTAAAATTCCGGAAAAAATGTTACTTAGCTTTGAAGGACTCAAAAATGTTGCTTCTATTATTTCTTTAACGATCTTGTAAATTCTGAGAATCATAAAACATTCTTTGTCTTTAACTCTGTTCAAAATTGCATATTGGAATCACACATTTCTGGTTCATTATTTGGTTAAATCTTGCCGAGACACTTCACATTTTAAGACTTTATTTTTGTTTAAGAAATATAATTTTTTTGTCAACTTGCAATCAAATTTATTTTGAAAATTTCTGATTGTTTATCAACAGAACGTGTTACAAGTTGTTATAGATACAAAATATGGCAATAAAAAGCTATTCGTGGATGCGCAAATGGATTTCCAGTATGTTCGTATTCAAATCATATTATAATCGTATTATAATATCAAGTTTAACTAGGAAAGAGAGATATTGATGATTTCATATCAGTCAATTTTTAATATTTTGTAACGTGTAAAATTTTAATATTTTGTATTTTTAACATTTTTGTAAATTTGATGCATTTTAGTTAATAATAATCTCGAATTTTTCAAGTAACCAATTTTCATTCTTGCAATAATATTAATCGCCACCCAAAAACTTGAAACTCAGAAGCAGAAATGCATTCAGTTTTGTCGATGGGTTTTAAGAAAAATTAAAGAAAAATTTGCTTTCTTTAAAAACTTAACCCTCGTAGTTACATCACCTGGGTCTGAGAGACCCTGCACATTGTTAAAACATTGTTAAAAGGTCAAGGTCCGTGGGGCTGGATCTGTTATTATACAAATATACACTTTTATGCACGAAATGGTTCTAATTTGTGAAATATATTTCAAGATGTTTTGTAAAACATTTTGATATCAAGCACGTCAATAAAAATTAGAGATTTTTATTTAAAAAGACCAAATCAGCTTTGATAATTGTAACTGAGAACAACTCAATATCGTCAAATTATTTCTCCTTGAAAACTGCACAACTTTTATTGGAAACGTTTTTTCAAAAAATTAATTATTTCTCCAAACGTCATCTACGTAATAAATCATTCTTTATGTGTATGCACGCACGTATGTGTTATAGTCTAAAATTTGTTAAAAAATTTTATCTCTGAGTAGACAAATATGAAATAACTGACATAATTTTCGCGTGCGCGCGCACATTTTTTTAGTGTCTATTTACTTTTATCATATTAGTATAGGTATAATAACAGTAATTTTGTAAATCAAAATATCTTTTTCCTCTTGGTTACATTATAAAATGTTTTTATTAAGGTAATAACAGGAACGTGGTTGGTGGATGGAAATCCTCAAATAATTTTGTTCGACATCGGAAGCGCTGCTTGGAAGCTAGACGAATATAAACAAGAATTATGGAGTACCTGCAATCTTGGAATACCTCATCTCGATATTGAAGCTAATGACGCTGTAATACTCGGATATTTAGTCTGTCAATTTATATCAGAATTTAGGTAACGTGATATTATAGATTTCTTATCATTCTCTATGTAATTTATACATATGTTAATTTTTCTCATGACAATGAAATAATAGAAAAGCAGCCGAAGAATACTCGAGCATTCCGCCGCGAGTAGTTGTACATTGTCATGAATGGCAAGCAGGTGTTGGTTTAATTGCTCTGAGAACAAGACACGTGGATGTGGCTACGGTATTTACTACTCACGCTACACTTCTGGGTAGATATCTTTGCGCAGGAAAGACTGATTTTTACAACAATATGAATAAGGCATGTAAAGTTTTTTCTTCATCCTTTCGCTTTTCCCCTTTCTCTCTCTTCTTTACCTTGATTTCTTGACTATATACATACTATAACGATCAACTTTATATACGCACATGCACGGACACACGCACGCACGCACGCACGCGCACACACACACACGGGGGATTTTACTTAAAATTTTTGAGTTGGGAATCCCTTGGGACACTGAAATTTTTAAATGAAACCGCCCATACGTCCTTTTTGGTCGCCGTACCTATTTGAAGACATTTTGTATATTTAATATGTTGAATACGTGCTTGATATGTGATTAATAATATACTAATATACTTTTTGCAGTTCAATGTTGACCTAGAAGCAGGAAAGCGTCAGATATATCACAGATATTGCATGGAACGTGCAGCTTCACATCTAGCACATGTATTTACGACAGTTTCAGACATCACTGGCTTTGAAGCCGAACATTTGCTCAAACGCAAACCTGATATTATCACGCCGAACGGATTAAATGTAAAGAAATTTGCGGCATTGCATGAATTTCAGAATTTACACGCTGTTAGTAAAGAGAAAATACACGAGTTTGTGCGAGGTCACTTTTATGGGTTTGTATCAAACAAATGTACTTCTCTACAGACATTTGTAATGAGGACATACACGCTCGCGCACGCGCAATGAAATACGAAAAATAAAACTTTAACTCGTTATGCTGTCGTTATGTGCTTATAACGACAGTTGCGCAGGTATACTATATGGTAAAAAAGCTGCGCAACGACAATATAACGATACTGCATAACGAGTCACAGAATCGCACTACACGGCTCTCCCATCTTGTGAGATTGTGACGTCAGAAGCGAGAAATGTTGAGACGTGACACGTTGAGAAGTCTTGCATGCCATTTCCAAATAAAAAGGTATTTGCATAAAATAACATTTAATTCTGATCACTTCAGCACATTCCGAAGTCCGAGGTTAGATTAGGTCTATCTCTTTCTCTTTTTTATAATAAACTGTTAAAAAGGCGGCAGTGTGGTCTAGTGGTAGAGCGCCAGACTCGTAATCTGAGAAACCAGGTTCGAGTTCACTTGAGCACGTAAAAATGGAATTTATTTCCGAAAGCTGCGCCCTCCGTGCGAGAAAGACTTTTGTGCGGAGCAAACTGGGCTCCTTTTTTCGGAAAGAAACATTAAGCCGTTGGATCCAAAGTTAAGTGAGAGGAGAAGGGTAGTGATGGACGAGACGTGTAACCCTAAGGGGATCGATTAAAACTTTCATTGTGCTGAAGTGATCTGTAGTGTTATTTTAAGCAAATATCTTTTTATTTGAAGATACCATGCAAGAATTTTCAACGTGTCATTTCTCGTTTCTGACATCACATTCCAAAATGACCGCGGCGAGTACCCAGTAGAGTCCCTCTAATTAGAATCTCGCCATATAGGTTGCATTCGGGGAGCACACTACTAGCGCTATTGCATCATTTTATCTTTATCGCTCTTCAGGTGTAAAACAAGGATAGAATAAGCAAATAGCGCTAATAGCGCGCTCCCCGAACGCAGCCATAGTAGCAAGTTTTGATTGGTTCGCCATTTCTTGACAAAAGTAAGAGAACAGAAAGAAAGAGATATAATAGAGAAAGAGAAAGCGATATAAATGTATATCGTGGTATATCGCTTTCTCTTTCTCTCTTATATCCTTCTCTCTCGGAGAATTTTGCCAGAACTGCAAGTTGGCCGGACTCTGATTAGAAGGACTCTATATAGTACCCGGGAGCTTTAAACATCTGCTAGATTCGAAGGTAGAGGGAAATATTTTAGAAAAGAAATTGCACATTAGATTTCTTATTTGATAGCATTATGATCATCAGAATAAGTTCAATGATTTATAACACCGTGATTTTCAAATGACCTTGGATTTCAAAATTTTTGAGCAATGAAAATGTTTTGATGGATGGATAACGCATGTTTTTAAAATTTACTCGGCCTTGATTTGAAAAAGAACGCTCATCGATAAATAATAATTAATCAAATCAAAGATATTTAGTGCCATTTAAAAAAACCCTAATCTCGAAATGATCTTGAAAATAACTTTAAGAGAGAAACAATTTGTACCATTGTGCCATCACATTTTGCCCTAATGGGCAAAAAAATTACACTGTTTAATAATAGTTCAATTTTTCTATTTGACATTTTCTTCTCTATCTTCAAAAACCTAACAGAAATATTTAGTTTTCTATTTCTTGTGACTTACTGTGTGTGCGTGTGTGTGCGCGCGCGCCTTTTTACGCATATATCTCGTACAATATTCAAACTTATATATGTTTGCAGACATTATGATTTTGATTTAGACAAAACGTTATATTTTTTCACCGCTGGCCGATATGAATTTGGAAACAAAGGAGCTGACATATTCATAGAAGCTTTGGCCAGATTAAATCATTATTTAAAAACGTCCAGGCCTGATCTAACAGTAGTTGCTTTCCTCATTTTTCCTGCAAAGACTAATAATTTTAATGTCGAATCTCTTCGTGGTCACGCTGTGAGTCATTATTAATATTAATATGTTATATATAATATTAGTTCACCGTACTGTTTGAAATACGTATTATAATATAAATTGTATGATTTATTATAACTAATACGTAGTATTTTGTCAACGTACTGTTATCAGGTAACAAAATCTCTACGAGACACTATCAATGATATACAGCAAAAAATAGGGAAACGAATGTACGAGTTGTGTCTCTCTGGTCGTATGCCTGAGGCTCAAGACTTGTTGCAGAAAGAGGATACTATTAAGATAAAACGGTATATTTAAAAGAACACAAGATAACATTATATATTTTTATAATCACGTTTCTTGATTTACTGACTTTCTGTTTTGTCTTATAGATGTTTATACGCACTGCAAAGGAATGGATTACCGCCTATTACGACACACAATGTTGTCGATGATTGGAATGATCCAGTGTTAAATGCCATTAGAAGATGTAATCTCTTCAATACCGTCCATGATCGTGTTAAGGTAAAAAAAAAAAACATTTACAACGACGTACGCGTCGGACACGCACCAGCCGAGAGTTTAACGTAAACCGTGCGTAAGCACGTCGTTAATATGTAGTCACGACTGTGCTTATATAACTAATATGTATCATTTATAGATGGTATTTCACCCAGAGTTTTTATCTTCGACAAATCCATTATTTGGCCTCGATTATGAAGAATTTGTCAGAGGATGCCATTTGGGTGTTTTCCCTTCATACTATGAGCCATGGGGCTATACACCAGCTGAGTGCACAGTCATGGGAATCCCCAGCATCACCACTAACTTATCAGGATTCGGATGCTTTATGCAGGAACATATAGCGGATCCAATGAGCTACGGTATCTACATCGTCGATAGACGTTACATCGGTTTGGAAGCGAGCATTCAACAGCTCGCTCAGTACATGTTCGATTTCGCACGACTTAGCCGTCGTCAACGTATCATTCAGAGAAATCGTACAGAGCGTCTCAGCGATCTCCTTGATTGGCGAAATCTTGGCATTGTAAGACAAAATACACGCACCTCATTATATTCATCTTATATCTTATATGTGTCTCTTCTGTATGTTCGTCGTTTTCCACAGTATTATCGTCAAGCAAGAATAAAAGCATTGACTAGCGTGTATCCGGAACTGGCATCGGAATATGCAGAGGGTGGGATTGGTCGATTCACGTATCCCAGACCGATCAGTGAACCGCCATCTCCGTCATCTTCACGGCATACAACACCGGCCGCTTCTGTGCACGGTTCAGATGACGAGGACGAGGTTGATGAAGAAAAAGAGGTAAATACGTCAAACGTCACGTTAAATAGATATTGTACATTATTTTATGCTCACGTGCTTACTCATTCCGTAGCTAGAGGAATTACGACAATCGAATGGAAGGTAAATAAAGAGAACAAGAAGTACGCGTGCGCAATAAGTTTCAAGATAATTTATAGAATGCGCATGTAACATAGCCGTGCCAAAATACTAGTTGTACGTCCTACGTGAAGTATGTGTATCTACATGTTTTTAAAAAATCCTAAATATTCTGAATTTTGAACGTTTATTTTATTAACATTTGTCACTGCCGTGCAAAGCACAAAACAGAATACGTCGTAAGTGTAGTAAAGATATATACAGCAATACGTCTACGGACTCACTTCGTACCGTGATCATTATAAGTGATATTATTTACAATTTTTTGTTTGTTTACTAATGCAAATAAAACTTACATTACTCTATTAAGCAGATCCAAACTCTCATAAGGCGTGCGTAACAAATATTTCAATATACTAATATGGGAGATTTTAATACATAAAAAAAGAAGATATAATATAGGTATATATATCAAAATTTGTCCCCCTTGTTACCCTATATTCTCTCCAAACCGTGTTTTGATATCTTTACTATAGTTCCCGAGATATTCTGGCTAAAAGCTTTCAACGTGATACCCTCTGCATATACAGGGTAATGAAAAACTAAGTGCCATAACGTTGTGTGATGAAAGAAGGGACCACAACGAGCATTTTAAGTATAGGCGAGGAATCATGGGTCAACGATGGCTTCGTTACGGTGCTACACGCGTTTAAAGTTTCACTGCGGTGCGGAAAAACTTTGGTACGTATAACTTCAGGGTCGATAGAGGACTATACTTAAAATGCTTGTCGTGGTCCCTTCTCTTTTATCACACAACGTTATAGCACTTTAGTTTTTTTATCTCACCCTGTGTGTATATATATATATATATATATTATTCATATATCGCATTGCCGTACGTGTGTGTGAGTTGTGTTTGCATATAGTAATATGAGCATACAATCAATGAATTTGATATACATAAGTATGTACGTATACAGAATATATTGTTGTTATATAGAAATAATTATATTTTTATTAGAATTAGCATTTTTGAATAAAAGTTTTAATCATCTTGAGTTATAAATCCTTGCAACAATATTTACATCATTCACGTAGCAAGAAATGACGTTAAAGTACCATGTTGCGAAAAAATTGTAAAAAATGTGGATAACAACGTGCTGCAATAAATAAAAGACACGTCAACGATAATCAAAAATTTTACTTAATAATATTAACATAATATACAAAATGAAATGACTAAGTTACATTTTTTTGCGACACGTTTATATACGGTGAATTTGGCACTTGTATAATACCAAATTATCCACTATGTTATTTAATTTTGAATAAATATTTACACATTACAGAAGCGGTATAACATATTACATAATTGATAATAATTATAGTTTAACAAATACAACTGTGTACAAAGTCATTGTAATTTTTTTAGATAACCTGAAGCTATATATATACGTTTAAGTAATTACGACAATAAGGATGATAATTCGGAATGATTTTCTTATCGCATGACATTAGTTAATTATCATCATATATGCAATGAGATTCCATATTGTATTTATGTTATCTATCTGCGTACGCGTTGTCTGTACTAATAAATAATGTTAAAAATGTTGATACACTACGTACAAAATATTCTAATTTCTAGTATTAATTATTTTAGTCTCGATTATATATCATGTAGCGTATCATTTAGAATTTAAATGATCTACGTGAACATTTCCATTTTCTCGATTATGAATAGAAAAGAAGCGTTCATATCCGTACACAAAAGAAAAATAATTGATAAATGTCACTCACATCCACATATTCAGTAAGTTTCACAATAACCAATTTCCACGTACTATAAATGATGTTGAGAATATGATCGAATAATCATATACGACTCGGATATTAACAATGTAAGCGATAAATTAATACACAATATGTATTAATTGAATGACCATCACTTTAACACACTTAAATGGCACTCGTTAAATAGAATTTTATGAAAAACTGTAATTATATTAAAATAAAAAACAAATGTGCATAAAAATTGAAAAAGAGAGTAGTAATACGTATTTTTTACTTTGATTATTCGATATAATCCTGAAAAATTCATCGGGACATATTATCTTTTAATTGAGCAGAACAATTTAAAATGGATGATTTTATGCACGTGCAGCTTCTCTTAGCAATAATGTTTACGTGAAAAAATATACAAGCACTTAGTACGTTCCGTGATGAAATACATAGGACAATATTATTATGATCGAGTAAGTATCAATAAATTGTAATTTTCATTCAATGCAGTCTATTATTAAAAAGAAGCTTAAGAAATTTTTATATTAAAATTATACAATTTATAGTCACAATAGTAACTAATAATCCTAAATAAAATAATATCTACGTTTATATTTCGAGATATCAAATTTCATTAAAATATTAGCAAATCTCTATCGTCGACTCGGACTCAAGTAGCCTGATTTGATACTTTACGCAGTGACTACATAGTTAGACTTTTATTTCATACTGGCAAGCTTTAGTTGTTTATTTTTTTATTACTTTCTGCAAAGCTTATAATAGCGAAGGAAGAAGAGTGTTCCTTCTTTTAGACCGTTGATATAGATAACCTTTGGTTACATAATAAGAGCACTAATATTATGTTAATATTGTTCAATGTATCATATGCGCGCGCGCGTGTATTTGTTTGGAAACTATTCTATTAGTCTATTAGTCTTCAGTTAATTGGCATTTTACGGTGTATGGCTTCAAAGTATAAATGGTTGCGATCGTTAAATAAATCGACTTTATATAAACAGGGTGTCCTATTTTAATCGATTACCCCAAAAAACTTTTTTATTTGTGAATCTAGAAAGAAATGCTTCAGACGAAAGTTGTTTGGTTTGAGGGGGGAAACATGATTCCAATGTGAGTCGTGTCATACATGTCATTTTCAAAAAATTTCAAAGAAGACTAATTTTTTAAATGAAACTTGATTTTTTTCTTGAGATAAAAGTTGAGAAAAGATCTCGTCGAGACGTTTTCAAAACACTATAATAAAGCCCTCTTTAATTAAGAATTTCCTGAGATATTTAAAATTTTAGACACCCTGTGTATATATATATATATATATATATATATATATATATATATATATATATATATATATATGATTAAACACAACCTACAATATTTTTACTTCGTCCTTATTAATTGTCTCATGATTTATCTGAGTAGATGCGGATGGCATAGACTAATTTCAATATCTATTAGTACTTATGACGATAATTATTTATACTTCACATCGTAGAATATAAAAAACGATGACAACAGATTTCGATTATTTATATATCTCATGTTACATCTATTGACATTAATTTATCTTATCCGAATTTAAGAGTTAATCACAAAAGCGGATACGATCTACAATTGACAAAAGGAAAAGAGAATTTCTGCGCAGCTACACACGATATGTATACAAAGTTTTTACGTACGGGAACATATTCCCTTCATTTTCATAAAGTGAAACACATTTAAATTCTCAAAATCAAAGAGAAATAATTATCAATAGTACACTGCTTGAAAACAGACCACGAGGTACATTCTTCGTATCATCTCATGAATATATCGGTACATTAAATAACGATGGCAATCACATTTTCCTTATCAATTCTCCAGATGGACGGATTTATGTGTGACTTGATTGAGTTCCTCCCATCCTCTGTTGCATCATAGTTAAGAGTAGTTCGGAATATTGCTGCATCATATTGACTACCTTGCCCTGATCCTGACCCGCGAGTAATTCTTGAAACTTCACCGTCGCTTCATTAGTGACGACGCTTCCGCTACTTCCATCGTTGTCGTTCTCACCACCGCTGGCAACGACCAGTCGTAAAGTACGCATGGTTTCGTTAACAGACGACTCTAATCCACGTAGCATCGTATCCCGATCGATCGCTCTTCTAGACGGATCGTCGTCGTTGTCTATCATCAAACGTTTGTACAATTGCACGACGTTGTCCGCAGTGCGTGTAAGCTCATCCGCGATCGTGTTGCATAATTGTGTGGAGACTGCAAGAATGCGTAAGAAATGTTATATTTTTAATAATAAATCCACGCATAGAAGAAATAATTATATATTTATAAAAGGCATGCATGTCACACATTAGTTTTAAGATCTCGAGGTCACGCTACGTGGTATCTATCAAGCTGTGTAATCTTTTAATGATAAACTCTTGAACTTTTCTAGATAATGATTCAAAGAACTTTTTTGTACGAGTTCGTCAAACAGCCTGATGCGTGGGCGCCAAGTTAAAAAAAAGTCATGATATTTATATAAATCAAAATATCCGATGTATACAGGGTGTCTCATTTTAATCGATCACCCCCAAGAACTTTTTTATTTGTGATTCTAGAAAAAAATGCTTTAGACGAAAGTTGTTTGATTTGAAGGGGGACATATGATTCCAATGTGAGTCATACATGTCGTCATTTTCAAAAAATTTCAAAAAAGACTAATTTTTTTTTAATGAAACTTGATTTTTTTCTTGAGATAAAAGTTGAGAAAAGATCGCGTCGAGACGTTTTCAAAACACTATAATAAAGCCCTCTTTAATTAAGAATTTCCTGAGATATTTAAAATTTTATTATAATATTTTTAATATAAAATATGAAATATCTCGTAAAGTATATTCACTTTTCTATAACTTTACCTTTATACTTTTATACGTAGAATAACGAAAGGAAGTGATTAATAATAATAATTTTTACATTTGCAATTTTGCAAAATTAAATGCGTCTATAAAATGCAATCGAATTTTTTAAAATAATGTTTTCTATTTTTATACAACAATCGATTTCTTTCATTATTCTACGTAAAAAAGTATGAAGATAATGTCATCGAAAAGTGAATACTTTACGAGATATTTCATATTTATTATTAAATTTCCTATTTTATATTAAAAATATCATGAAAAATTTAAAATATCTCAGGAAATTCTTAATTTAAGAAAACATCGATCACATTGACCTAGCCGGGGAAAAAGTCACTCAAGCTCAAGTCCATATTTTCATCCGTCCCGCTCGATATTCTACAACTTTTGTTTGAAACGTTTTTTTACGTATCTTCCATATTTTCCGAGATATTTTCTTAAAGCAAATTAAAATAAGACACCCTGTATATATAGTTATTTTCACTATATTTATCATGCGTAAGTGAAATTCTATATAAATATAATCTATAGCTTTTTGTACAAATTATTTTAAATATACGTGTGAGTAAATAATTCATACAATATGACAAGAAGAATATGTTAAAATATATATCTTTGACTTTGTTGACGTACTGTTCATAAAATTTAATTCCAAAATAAATAACATTTAACATTTATAGCTCCATAACTTATTATAAACTTAAAGTTTTTTTTATCACAACCATCACAGCATGATCACTTATAAATTTTGGATACACACACAATGAAATATTATATTCACAATGCAGTATTAATAAATTATCTTTAAATTACCTAATGTTTTATCCATGCCTACTGCAAGAATAAAATTAAAATTAGATATCGATTATATAACATATAGATGAATTAATTAAAGGATACCGATTATATATATATCTGCACGTATATAAATTTGAAAAAAATTATATCTTAGCATTATAGTTCTTGTTATCTTATAGATTTAAATTTTTAAATGATGACAGAGAAATGATTATAATCACTGGGTGTTTAATTTTGGTATACTCACGTTCGACACTAGCTACATCAATAGCGCGATCGGTGTCCTTAACTGGTAGCTCATGTGGACTAGGCTCCAACTGATTTCTATTCGCCGCGGATATCCTACTTCCATTTTGCCCGATCGCACCGGCACCATTCCGGCCATTTGTGATGATTGCCGATCCAGATTTTCTTACCGTTGTACCGGGTAAACTTAAGCTAATTAAAATAGATATTACTTTATACTTACGCTTATACTATCACTATTATAATGATTAGGTAAATGCATACTTCAACGTATACATCCTCCGATAATCTTGTTCTTAATATATATTATTTACTAAATATTGTGCAAATTTTAATCCGTGCTCATCATTGATTTAAAAAGTTTTAATCAAACTTGTAACCAAATTAACCCCTCTATAGATTGCTCTATAGATTGATTTATCAGCATCTGACTCAAAAAAATAATATTACTTTGACGCAATGTCAAATTGATATTGACTTTGGGAGTTCAGGCTACACGGTCCATATATCGACTTTCGCATATGGACCTTTGATCGCGTATAAAGCTGGATCTACGCAACCAAATCTTAAAGAATTACTGCTACTAAGCTGACCCTTTTTCAATTCATAAAAAGGTTAAAAAAATGAAAAAAGGTGTGCAACGTGGAAACTTGCACATTGCTTCCTCATCATTACAGATCGCTACCATTCCTCCTATTTTATTTCGCTCATAAAGATTCCTCTATGAGGTAGCCAAACTAATAATAATACTAATACGTATGCAACAAATAAAATACAAGCTTCCTAAGAGGAGCTTTGTGAACAAAATAAAATAGGACCAATGGTAGCGATCTGTACGGATGAGGAAGCACGGTGCAAGTTTCCACGTTGCATACTTTTTAGACATATGTATTTAGTTTAGGTTTTAGGTTTAGGTTTTAATGTATGATAAATTAATAATTTTAATAAGATAAAAAATCTTATACCGTGTAGGATTAAATATTGTGTAAGTACTATGTAAATAAATAAAAAAATAAATATTCTTTTTATACTAACAAACAGTTAAAACTTATACAGATATACTATGGATTATTTAATATGTAGTCATACCATAAATTCTGTTACTAAGAAAAATGGATTTATTTCTTAAAATAAAATAAACTAAAATAAAAAGCAGCGTGAGATATATACTCGTTTTATTGCCGTGACCTATTACAATAAAATAATCATAACTATTAAAAATTTCTATCTTTTGCTTTCACAAATTTCTTCAAACAGTCGGGCTTAAAATTCGCCTGACTCGCACCGTTGCCGTTGATGATTTATTGATTATTTTTAAATCGTACGTGATTAATGTAATAAAACGAGTATCATTCGTTCATACTGCTTTTTATTTTAGTTACGAAATAAAAATCTATTTTTCTTAGTAATAGAATTTGTGGCATATGAAATAATCCTAACGATATATATCAAGATTTCTGGATTATCAGAAAATGTAAATACATTAAGTATATATATTTATCATAGTTTAATGGGATTATTAAACTTTTTCATTTTATACTGAAAATTAGTAATAAAAAAACCAAGAGCTATCAAAACATCGAATTTTTACCTAGCAGAGGAATGATCGATACTGATGCTTCTAGGTCTTGGCGGTAGTGCCGGTTTTCCTCCATTTCCATTCGACGAGGTATCTTCCGAACTCGAATCTTCTTGATTTCCCACTTGACTTAGATTAACTGCGAAAGAAATGTATATCTTAGGCAAACACTGATATTTTCGTTCGTACGCCTCTTCGCTGATACGAAATGAGAATTTCACGTACCAGTCGAGAAAGCCCCTTGCATTCCTCGTCTTCTCAAGATTGATGAAACATTGTTACTAGAAGAACTCGATTTATTTTGATGATTAATTTTATTTTGAGAACTAATCGTCGGTCTCATCAGACCGCTTGTCCTACTGTTAGTGCTAGATTGGCCATTCCACCCTCTACCTCCTCCTGCTATACCGGCATCCGATTCCGAGTCACTCTACAACGTACAATAATTTTTATTTAACGTATTACTTATGCATGTACGATTTTCGGGGTTCTTATATTGCGCATATCACAAAATATACTTGGTTTAAAACACCAACGCTGCTGCTTCTTGTTATGTGAGTCGAGTGAGTTTTTCCTGAAACATATCTGGATTGGCTGCTAGAATTGGCACCGCCACCAAATCTTGATGTTGCACTTACATTTTTACTTCCTAACTTTCCTGAAACTATTATCACTTGTTAGGAAAAGAAATTTACCGAAATGTCTTATGCTGCTTATGCATATTTTTAACACATGAGTGCTTGCGTAAGGATCACGTTAACCCACATTTTAATTTATATATATTTTACGTATAAACAGACGTGTTCATTTTTATTTGGTACGTGTGTAGATGGAAGAGGGCTGCCCTTGGATTATAAACTGAGACATGTTTTAAACAAAATAATTTTTAACCATTAGAAATGTTTATGCGTCTGGATCAGTTTGTCCTCCACTACGCGAGCACTTACGGGTTAATATAGTTGATACACGAAATATTACGAAAGACAAATATACGTGTAAAATATCTAATATAGAAATTTAAGTGTAGTGAGAACGACTCATCGAAATATAATTCATTGAGCATAGAAGCGTATGAAAATATATTATCCGTACGTAATGATGAGAGATACCTTGTACAGGGCCATGCAACAACCTATTTGGAGGACTGATGGAAAGATCACTCAACGAACAGGCGCGTCTCATGCCACTCTCTTCCTCTTCGCTGTCAATAACTTTTGACGAAATTCGCCCCCCACTACTGCCAGCTGTTGACAACGCGCACACACATGCACTAATCGCTACTATTTGCATGATGCTTTTCTTTTTTGAAGAAATGTTTATTATTTTTCTTAAGCTTACCTTTATTTCATAAATATTTATCTTTACATAATTAGCTCCAAATGACTTTCAGCTGACCTTGATGTTGATTTTGACCTCTTAGGAAGTCAAGATCATTGATCTTTCCCGTCGCTTGGTTAATAAAAAAAAGTTCTGTGAGTTAATAAATGTGTTGAAAAGAATCTAAATTTCTTTGATCTTTGTATATATATATATATATATATATATATATATATATATATATATATATATTGCGATTATGACTGAGAATATCATCCATATCATTCTAACCCAACGTAATCTAATCCAAACCTAATCTTAATTTCAAATTACATATAATATACAAATTACAATAATCTTGATCTTCTTAGAGGTCATTAAGGTTAACGGAAAGTATTTGGGGCTGGCTCTGTGTAAAAGGTAAATATTTACCCTTTTATTTTTAAGCAGTTAAATTTACAATATAAAAACCACTGTTTTTTCATTAATAGAAAAATAAATATATGACAATGTAAAATAAATAAATAAAATTGATCGACATGTAGAATATATTTAATACGTATTTCCTTATGTGCAAGAAGATCCAGTTCAAAGTAATCTTGATTTTACCAATTTTCTATAATTAATATGATACGTTGACTTATAGAGCTTCTTGCACAAAGTAAATAATTAAAATAAGACATTAGAGAGCAGGATAGCGACAAAAAGGGAAGAAGGGTAATGTTGTAACTTAATGAGAAAAACATGCGGTTGCGTTCCGTGCAAATGGAAATGATTAAAAATATTAACCAAGTCTTCGCACAACTTGAAAAGCGTTTAAACTGAAAAGTAAAATGCTGTCGTCTTGAAATAAAATCGAACGCGATTATACGTAAGCGATAAGTGGACGATTAACTATGGTATTTCGTTGAGACATTTCACTTTTCTATCTAGACACAAAGGTACGCCATCAAGTAAAAAGAATTTAAAAAAAGTATCTTAAATATTAAAATGCAAGAAAAAGATACATCAATCCTCCATGTAGTCTCCTTGTTCTACACAAGTGGTTCAATGTTTCACGTAAGGAACGATGCCATCGGAATTTTATTTGACTGCTTCTTCAGCTCCTATTATTTCTTTTGTCCTTCACACAAAAAAGGATGACAATAAACAGTGCCAACTATTTAGAGCTGTTGAAAACAGAATTGAAACCAGCAATGTTGAGCGAACGAAGAGGAGTACTTGTTAGGGGATTATTTTGCTCCAAGATAATCCCAGGCCTCAGGGCATTTCGAAATTGAAGCTTTGGAGCATCCACCATGTGACCATTACATTTTTGGATGATGAAGACTGAAGGGACAATTTTTGCTCTGATGACGATGCCAAAGATACGAGGTTCACGAAAACAAAGCTTCCTCTGTGAGGAAGCAAAAAAGTAAAAAAATTTTATTTTGGGATCAATCACGTAGTGAAATATTGGACTATTTGTATAGAACGAGGAGGAGACTATTGACGATTGATGTATTTTTTTCTTGTATTTCAACACTTGGTACATTTCTTTTTTCAAAATTTCCTTTACTTTTTCAACTGCCTCTGTATACACACGTATACTATACAGCTACGTACATCTACAACAGATATATGTACATACGGAAATACAAATATCTCTTCTGTAAACGGCTCAATGTGTTGTAATGTAAATTCTTATACTTGATTTTGGGATACTAACACGTAAAATTTAACAACACGTAGAAAATATATGCAAGCATTTTCTATTCGTTATCGATACCTGCATAAGGATACTTTGTAGCAAAAATCGTTTGATCAATTGTCGGCAGAGTTTTCGTCCACTTGTGACTTGTGTGACTCGGACAGCGCGACGCGGGCGGCCACATTCTCTTAGGCGAGTTGGTGCAACTTGAGGCGGACGTGGAGGAGCCGCTCTCCATCAGCGACCTGTCCATCGTCGACACATCGGCGCAGTCGCTGTCCTCGCCGCACGAGTGCAGTCGTATATCGCGTCTGACCGCGTAAAGTCTACCATCACGCTCGGCCTCCAACTTGGCGAAGTTCTCGCTCGTCTCTTGACCGTGCGTCAGTCGTAGACACCTCTCCCTCGTCAAGTATTGCTTTTGCTTCACTAGATTCTCGAATTCCTTCGAGAGTAACTTCACGGTGCCCTCGATCGCGCGAGTTATCCGAAAATCCACGCTCGCGTTGAGATCGTCGATACGTTCGTTGGTGGTCTGCAAATTCGAACTACTGAGCGATAACTCTTCTCTTTGCGGGTCGCAGGAAACTCCGCCGGGCTCCAATGAATCGTAAGTTTCGTACATATCCTTCGTTGGAATATCGTTCTCGAATAAATTTACTTGTTCCCTATCGTATGATACGCCGTGTCCCTCTCTCGTGTCGTGAATCTTCGTTATATGATGATTTCTCGTTAGACGCGAAGAGTCGTTTTTGTCATACATCAACTCATCCTGCATACCATTCTTATCGGCGCAAGTCTGCAGACTGTAGAATTCGCCTCCGCTGTCTTTATTATCGTCAGATTGCAGTGTAAAATTTGCAGACTGCAAGAACTGTTGCATTACTTCGGTATCGAGTAAATCTCGCTTAGTCTTCTTATCGCTCGACGTAACTCGATATTCGGAACAAGCTGAACTCATGGAGGATGCCGTGTAATTGTCGGAATCGGTTACGCTTTTTAAAGCAGGCGATGAGGGCGGCGTGTCAATGTACTTCCAGGCTGGTCTAGCTCTGTTGCGCATACTCTGAGTGCGGGACGAGTTTCTCTTAGGTTTCGGTGGTTTGTGAGCAACGAAATCATTCAGGATCATCATCGATTCCGGTTTCAGGCTCGTGCTACACGGAATAGTTTCCGATCCGCTGCAAATCGTCCCATCCGCATCGTCCTTGTGCTCATTATCAAAATTGAATTCACAGTAAACTTGAGTTTTCAGTGATGCAGTGTCTTCTGCGAACGTCGTCGTGTTCCTCGCTTTGCTGATTCTAGTGTCCTGCAAAGACTTCGATCTAAATACCGCTCTGTACAGTGTGTTCTCCGTGGTGGACGTTTGTACGTCATCCGTGGTGGTCTCCGCGATATTATTAGGATTTCCACTGTAAGTCTCGGAATTTTGCCTCTTTCGCTTGTAATGAGAGTCGAATAACATTTCCAAAGGTGCTGATTTCACTAAGGAGTCCGAGTCGTCGGTTAACACGCTCTCTGTACTTCGATGATCAGCGTTTTCGCGTAATGGAAACATCTGGTAGTCCGACTCATCAGTTAATATACTCTCCTGACTTCTGCTCTCCTGCATCTTGCGTCGAGATAGGAAGAAGCTCGCGCTCGAGTGTCTATCGTGATCGTAATCCAGAATCTCGGCGCTTCCTTTAGAGAACGATTCAACAGAGGCATCCGAGAGTACACTCTCTTGAGAACCAGTTAAAATCTTCTTCTGAATATCCTGATACGTCGAATAACTTCTGTAGTCATTCATATGAACGTTAATCTGATAGTCGCTGACACAACGCCGAGGTGGATTCTTGAGATCTCCTTCCAGTGAATCGTCGCTGAACGTGCCGTTCCCCTCGTCGGCATCGTCGACGGTCTCTTTAAAATTCTCCATATTACGCTCGTTCATAGCGGGTAAGCTTTCGAAAGATTTTGCAACGTTCTCCATATCCTTCTCATTATCATTCAGACCGATAAAATAACTGCAAGACCTTCTCTTCTGAGCAAATCTTGCAAACCGACTGATATTCTTCTTACACTGCTCTTTCAATAACTTCAATTCCTCGCATACAGGAGATTCGGGCAAAGATTGATTAGCCTTATTCAAAGACAGCTTATACTTTTCAGTTTTTTTTAATGTCAACGTTAACGGACGGCTAAAGGTTGGTTTTTTTACTTTCTCATTGATGCACAACATAGTTGGACTTTTCAACAAGCAGTTTTCACTTGGTATCTCTGGTTTAGGTAACGCATTCCCCATACCTTGGACCTTGTTAACTTTGTTGGATTCTTGGGATTTAAACGTGGGTTTTGGATTTAGCATAGGTTTGCAGGGATTACGCGGTTTTGAAAATTGGTTTAGTTGACCGGATCTGTTACCTGTGCTGAGCCTGTTTGAACGATGATGCTTTTCTTGTATGTGACTGCTCAAGTCGGATATGCTTTGGCTGGATTTCAGTAACGATCTATAACCCACCTGCAAAAATAAGACGCGACGTTTACTGCAAAAGTTCCCGTAGAGCATTTCGCTTTTTTCATGCGAAGATTATACTTACACTTTGTAATTTTCTTCTGGTTTCCTCTATCCTTCTCTGTAACTCTTCCCGTTTTTTTGCAACATCAATGTCGCCTCTCGCATGTTTTGTCGCGTTAACCACCGCCGCATTACGTATTTTGGCAGCAGCGTTACCTTCACCGCCACTAAGTCTACACAACAATTCAAATTGATCAATAATCAGTGATTATTGAAATACGGACCTAGCATCATAAAAATTCACTCGTTCAAATCTCATTTTACCTCCCGTGAAACTGAGAGCTAATACTTGTTGCTTTCGCACGATTTGGTGGTTCTTCCGCGCCGCTAAGCGACTCGAAGGCATTCTTCAGATATTTTTCCCTGTGACTCTGTTTAGAAAGCTGATCAAAACCTTCAGAACTAGCTTCGGATAATATAGACAACGGATTTCTCTCGGCGCTAGGAGTCGACGCCCCGCCTTCTGAATCAGATTCATCCTGACTGCCAGACGCGGTTAATTCACTCGTCCGACCATTCTCCGCGTTCTTCAACTTCTTTTGACGCCTTTGTGACCTGTGTGCATATAAGATGCGCTTTACACTCTTATCGACAAAAAGATTCGCAATATACGCGAGAAGAGCGAACGTAGATATGTTGAATCAAGAACGAACCTTCGAAGTTCCTCAACGTCCATCGCATTAACGGTAAACTGATTTGATACAATATCTTCTGGTGGGGGATAATACATTAACCTATGGTGTGACTTTTCAGAACTAGTCGTTCCGTTTTCCCCTTCGGAATAATCTTCGACATCCCCATCATGTTCGGTGCTTTCATGATCCTGAATAGCATACATTTTTTGATAATATGGCGAGGTATTATTTATTAATGACATAATTAACAATTAAATTAAAAACATAATACAGTTATGAGTAATATGATGTCACGTGAGAGAATATAATATCGGCAGAGAGAAATGTTATTTACATATGTTATGTTTTGTTATATTTGAAAAAGTGGATTTTTAAATTATTTCCTAAAGAGACGTATTATACGTAATCATTTTTAGAGAATGTTTCACGTTTTTAGGAAGATATACCTCAAATTTAAAGCTGCCAAGACTGCTATCGTCGGTGTGATGACGACTTCTCGCGTGACGTGTCACGTCCGTAAAATTATTATTTCTTACTGTCACCTTATCGTCAATCGCCTATGCCATGTGATTGAAATAAAGTGTGATCAATGAAACAAATATGCAAATCAACAATGCAATCCAGATTATCAAAACAAAGAGATGATTAAAAAAAGCAAGAGCAAAGCACAATACGCGGTGAATAAAGGTGAATCTGCTACTAGAAAGACAATATAAGATATACGATCAAACAACAATACTCATATAACTTTGTTAATACCTGTTTCGTTTCATTTTCTATCTCTCTATAACTTTTGGGACAAGATTGAAATACACTTTCCTCTTCTTCCTAAAATCGCACGTAAATGTTAGTATTTCATTCTTAGATTAAAGAAAGCAGCAATATATCAGAAGAATATGTTAATATTCGATATTATTCGACGATTTAATAATTATTTAACAATAATTAACGTAGTTATGTTTAAGGAGAGACTAAACTCTCTTAAAAATGACCAAAGTAGATTATTTCCTGCATGTTTTAAGTTATACAAAGTGATTTTCGGATATGTCCAAATGTCGAAAAAAAAAATGGTTTAAACTTATAAACCTCTCGCGATTTTTATTTAGAAGCGATAATCAAGGAAAAATAATTTTTTTTTTAAATTTTAGTTTGATACTTAGCAACACCCTCTATTTGTAACCTTGATTTGAAGTAAACAAAGAAAAAAAGGTTACGTCATTGCAAGAGATGCGAGGTTGCCAAATATTATCAAATCTTGCCAAATAATATCAAAATCTTTAAGACACTTTCCAGTAAAATCACATTTTCTAACTTTTATGTACCTTTTTCTTGAGAAATACATCAAACCAATTTTTACACGCGTTATCTTAATCTCTTCAGAAATGACTGGATCATGATTTTTATCATTCGGTTTTAAAAAATTATAATTTTATAAAAAATTACAAGCAACTAAAGTTAAAAAATTTTTCAAATTATAATTAAAAAGAAAAAAATCTTATTTAGAAAAAAGTATCACGTTAAATGTAGCCAAAATCGCGTGATAAGAATTTAAAGAAAGATGATTCAAATATGCCTCAGTGAGAAAGATAAAGATGAGGAATATAAAGATAACTATGGCCTTGTAATTTCGCAACTGCATCTCCTCTATCTCTTAATTTACAATTTATCTATCGCAAAAAACTCGTAAAGATCCTCTTCTACTAACCCTTTTGTTAATCATCGTTTCTCGACGATAGTCGCTGCTGCATTTCGTCTCTGTGCCGCTGTCGATGGAGCTGTCCTTCGAGTCGCCACCACCGCCACCGCCACCACCGCCATCCGAGTCAATGGCATTGCGCGACGGAGGAAACGGTATAACTTCGTCGCTGTCGTAGACAGACTTGACGGTGATACCGTCGCTCTGTTGAACCCTTTGTGCCCATCGTCCCTTTGGCAGATCGACACCGAGAGACCTGACATTTGAGTTCAGAGCAGCGCTATCGTCAACATTCGTAGTATTTATTTGTTTCTTCGCCCATAGCGGTAACTGACCGACGCTGAATCTGTAATCTACGCTCTGGAGCGTTGGATTCGAGTTGGGATCGAGAAGATCCGATGGAGGCGATCCAAAGGTTTCATTATCCAATCGTATGTCGATTTCGCCATCGTTGACTTGGAGCGGTTTCCTATATGAATACATTCGAAAGACGCACGTATTTTAGCATTTAGCCGAAGCCACACGACGACGATTAAGATCGAAAGAGCATTTGTGAACGGAAAGAAGCTACTTACTTGCCGGCGCGCATCGCTTGCTGAGCTAGACGAGCCTGCATGGTCACGACCATGTCGTGCGGAATACGCCACACGAAGACGCAGCCGTCACCACTCGCAGACACAAGGTGACGACAATCTGGGCTAAAGCGCAAACCAGTCACCAGTTCTGAATGACCAACCATAGTGGCCATGCACTCGCCGCTATAATAATCGTACACGCATAACGTTTTGTCTGTACATGAGGTAGCTACATAAATACCGGACGCATCTGAAAATAAGCCAAATGGGATATTTTATATAGATTATCAGTCGAGGTCACGTGTGTAGACCACGTTATAACAAGCACAGCGCTGCTGTGATTCCCGCTAAATAGTGGAAAATCTTTAAATGGCAGGCGTGGAAACTCTTGATTTTTATTTCCTCTTAATAAAAATTGATTTTAAGAATAATCAAGTTATTTTCAGTTGAGTATTATGTCTACTATACGTTCGTAATTATTTCAGTGTAATCGAATTTCTATGTTGTCAGAAATCTTTCTCCTAATATAGATATCTGCATTTTTAACATTCAGCGCTATAATATCACTGTTTATTATAATATGTGTTAACGTGTTTCTTTTTCCTATTTAATAAAAAATTATTCTAAGCCAATGCATTAGAATGCTGCATGCCACTTTTTAAAATATTAAAAATATAAAAATTGATTCATCTTTAAAATAACATTTAGCAGAAACTACAGATTTTATTATTGAAAATATATTACAGATTGAGATATATATTACATGATTTTTATAAACAGACGTAGTAGTGTCATACATGTTGTAGTATTTGGAGATTTAAATAAATTAATAAAAAATCCAGGAAAATAACAGAAATAAATAAACAATATTTTTGCAAAGAATATTTTTAAATCGTTATATTGCATTTTTCCTGTGATGCATCTATGGTATTACGACTTTATATTATTTTATCAGATATAAAACTTTACATTTTTTAAATATCGACTTTTATACCAAAATTCCTGTTTTTATTTTCTCACGTTCCATCAATTAAAAAAAAAATAAACTTTATTACACTTAAAAAATTTTAATTTTTTGTCTTGTTTCGGAAACACTCCGAAACACTAATGAAGCTTTGTCTAAAATCATCTTCTACGGCAGCGATCAGCGATTGATTTCATGACAATTTGGTATGCATACATACATATGGAATGGAAAACATTTTGATCATGTGCGTGACATTTTCGTTCTGCATATATGCCATTGAGAGAGATAGAAAGGACTGAATAAAGTGGTAATAGAGAAATCGTTCAATTTATAATGTAATATCAATGTGTTATCAATACGGAAGTTTAACTGTTTATGCAGAAGGTGGGCAAAATAAACACATGTAAACACCTAGAAAATACATTACTTGTTTTATTAATAAGAGGTTGGCCCTCTTATTAATGATAAGATCATAATGCCTTTAATAAAAATTCTATCTTGTTGGAATAGAGTCATATAATGCTTCAACAACCAATGGAATGTTGTACTCTTTTAATGTTGCTATTCTTTTAACAGAACATCTTTCATACTTATATATAAGTGATGTTGGAGGAAGAAATTTGCTTTTCACTTTTCAAACGTGCTCTTTGTTCTCCTGAAACTTTAATGTTAACAACAAACAACAACATCAATATCTTTCCTGGCCAGCGTACGTACCTGATTCAAAAATATCATTGAATCATTGAACAGTTTTAAAGAGCAAAATGAGGAAAGTTTTTCCTCCAATTATTTCTTGAGCACGTGGAAGATGCTTTGTCATGTACGGACAAAATTTAGAGTCTTCTAATAACGAATCAAATGTTGAAGAATGTAGGATGGACATAGGATTGCACCCAAAGACAAAACTTTCCTCCTCTACTAATATACGTACGAAGTGGTGAGAAGCTCGCACAAGGGATTTCGGATCGCTTGAGTATAAATAAGCGTGAAAAAAATACCACAATGACTTACTCGAGCGATACTCAAGCTCTTGGTCTATTAGCTTATTAGCTTTATCAATCTTTTATATATTTATTTTGGAATTCTGCTCTTGTTTTTGACATTAAGAAACTCTGACCTATATACCTGAACGAAAATTCAAGTCCCAATCAAACCATTGTAGATTCAAGAATTTCTTGAATAAAGGTATTTTGTAAATCCTGAAATCTAATTTATCCAGAAACCGGAACCTAACCATTTCCCGGAACACCTCTCTAAATCTGTCGCTGTTAAAGAGCGTGGCAACAGACAGAACAAGTCCAACTATATCTGTCATTGTCGAAAAGTGTGACAACAGAAAATTTATAATTTAATTTATCTTTCTTTATGATGTCTAGAAAAGGGGGTAAAAAACACACGTGAAAAAGATTAAATTTTAAATCACGTAACTATAAGCAATCCAATCTAATCAGGATCCTTTCTTGCTCTTCCTTAAACTAAAGAATTTAGAAACTGAAATCCAAGGTGACGTAATTCAAGAAGTTCCACGTCACAAACACATTCTCCTAGATTTTGAAATCAATTTTCCTAATTTCAATTTTATAAATAAATCTGATCCTCGTTACAAGACTTTTAAATTACGTTATCTTTTCGGCCCCGATCAATCACACAATCTGTACGTCAAATCTCGGGTAAAGTAACATTAAATATATTGAAGTCCAAAAATGGACGAAATAATTCTCTTTGTCACGTCACACATGACATCTTCTAGAAAAATGATATAACATTGGTGACACACACACACTGGTGTCTATTTTTAAGCATTGTGTGAGTCTATTCCAACAAGGACAGATTCTGTGTTAAAAACAAACAGTGGGTTTTACATCTTATTAATAACAAGTTATTAACGACAATTGATAACATCTTATTAATAAAACAAGTAATGTATTTCCCAGATTATTTCACATTATTTTGTCTATCCCTTGTACGTATTTAGAGAATACTCTTTTATGTGAATCATCAAAATATATCTAAATATCGCTATTGAAAGACTTTCAGTATTACTGTAATGGAGCAGCGATGCATAATGAGCTATGAATTATTCATCCTACCTAGAACAACTTTAATCAGCGATCCGTCGTCACTAACGGAACCTTTAAAAGTCTTGCTGTGTTTCCCTGTAGTAACATTATAAACTCGGATATTTCTATCTTGACAGGCGGTTAACACATGCTTCTGTCCAGAATCGACTTCCATGTCATACAGAGTGGTTTTTCCCTGAGCATTGCGACCCCTAGCAAATTGCGGCATTCCGCCTGGCGTCTAAAAATACAAGAGAAAATCGTAAAGTGTCTTGGTGAATGCCAGATCTGAAATTGATTATCAAACATCGAAACAAGATTACTTACTGATTGCAATTGCCTAAAAATAATACTCTTATCCGCGCCGCAGGATACCATCTGTATCTGATTACATTGATTCAATTGATTAAAAAATCTAACCGCGGTAATGGAAGAGCTATGATCATCAAGCGTCTGCAGAAAATTGTATCCCTGATCGACGCTAAAAACGTGAATCAATCTGTCGCGAGACGCGCTTGCTAGTAGTCTAGGGGCGTCCAGCGAATGTCGTGAGAACCTGGAATACTCTAGACACAGCACTTCGGCATCGTGCGCTTCTATCAGGCATAACTCTTCCAATGAAGAAACATCGTGGATTCTGATATTGCCGGATCTGTGGAAGTAATATGTGATAGTATCCCTTGCTGATCGCCCATCAACTGGATTTCTCTTCCCCATTTTACCTATCCCCGGAAGCGAGGTGCTTGCCGTCAGGAGCGACTCTTATCGATCTCACGCCGTTACGACCGTCGTAAGATGCGTCGCTCTTTTCGGCGGATCCCGCGGCGGCCAAGTCCAGATCCTTCAGGTAAGTCAACTCCGGATCCACGTACAACACCTTGAGCAATTCCTATATCAACGAAAAAACGGGGACCGTGCGAAATAAAACATCGACTTTACACGCGCCCACTTTTCATTCTGATTACATTTTACTTGAGGGAGAATACTGACATTGCTATAAATGTTCCGCTTGTATAAGGTATCATTTGGCGTGCTATCCCTCTCCAAATTCCAGACCCTTATTGTGTCGTCGCTGGAGCAGGTGATGAAACTTCCGGGCGGCATCGCACCGACGGAATCTGAATCGGTCGGATACATCTCGACGCCCCAGATGCAGGCCGAATGGTACAGGAACGAGTGCGACTTGCCGACCCGCTTGATATCCCTCACATCCCAAACGTAGATGCTATGGTCGTTGTACACGCAAGTCAGTTTGTTATTTCGCTCATCGAATGCCAGCGCGATCGCGTCCGGATACCTCGCGTTAGGCGGATGTTGAGACATATGGCTAAAACAAAAAACGCGAATAAGAAGATATTCCTAAATGTCGCAACGGAGACGTATCGAGGTGTGTCATTGTTATAAAATATAAACCTGATAGACAATCCTTGTGCAACGTCTACTCCCAAGTAATGTGTCCTCGGTAATGTGGTGATAAACTGAAGTGTGTTAGGACTAAAACATCTTACAATACCCTCGGCGCATCCGATAAAAATATATTTATCCCCGATCGCCATGCAATTGGCACTACTCGTCTGTAAGGACAGCAATGTTTCTTTTTCATTACCAAATACGAGTTTAAAAGTAGATTGATCGTGATCTATTTATATTTCTCGAATCGAGTGTAGAACCGAACTAATCACTAATAAAAGTAACTTACTCGAAGCTCGACCCACTTGTCCAAGAGCCTCCTGTTATTAAATTCGCACAACAGACCCGTTTTGGTTATCGCATACGTAGAATCTGCCATCTCTCCCCTACCGCAGGCTACGTCAACGAAATCATTATTTCTCTGCTCTCCTAATATAGCGGAACGACCCATCAAAGGCACGGGTTCTTTGTACTGTGTAATAAAATGTCGCATAAGATCTATATCCTTCTGTTACATCACATCAAGAAAAAACACAATACTTTTGTTTCGCGGTAAGACAGTAAAACAGGGTTGAGAGCTTACCTTGGCGCTACGCGAATACTCCAAGTACCAAAACTTGACGTGCCTGTTACCCACGGTAACGAAATACGTGCCATTCTCCGCGAAACAGACGGCCTTCACCTTGCTCGAAACTTTATTGGATGCTACTTTGACATTGTTCCGCCAATCCCAAACATTCACAATCATGTCGTGCTGCGAACCGACCGATACAACGTACTTGTTGCTGGGCGAGAACGCCTGAAATCAAAAGATAAATGTCCTTTCAATATCTTGTACTGCCTCATAGGCGTAATCTGAAACCTCCTACCTCTCACACACGTAATGCACGTTACTTAACATTGTATTTCGCGACGATATATTGTAAAAAATAACTGACGTGTAAACAATGTAAAGAACTTCGCATTAATCATGTATATGAAACTAGGTCCTGGTAAAATCAACTAGTTTTCTTATATGTTGTAGCTGCTTATGACCTGCTGAACAAAATATGTAATAAGCTCAAAGGTATAGATAATGCGCACAGTTACTGACCTACAGCCAGACAAACATGAAAAACTCAGGCTCTACGAATACGTGTTTAGGAACACTTTGGAGTTGAAAACATCATAAAAAAATGATTATTATTATTAATCTCAGAAAAAATTTAATATACATATGTTCCATATGTGGATTCATATATATATAAAATAATGAGTAAGGATTCTCTCGAAATTAAAACTTAAAAAAAGGATGGCTATGAGAGTCAGACGCAGTTATCACAGTGCGTAAGTGATTAAATTACTAATTTATTCCTTGTGTATACCATTCGTACGTTTCGTAAGTAATTTAATTAATTTTCTCGCTGAAGATGGCTCAATCCCGAGTCGAAACGTATACGAATGTATACACAGGGAATAAATCAGTGATTTGATCACTTACGCACTGAGATAACTGAGTCTGACTCTCATAGCCATCCTTTTTTCAAGTTCATATATATATTATAATCATATACAGGGTCCCATACATGTGTCCTATACACAGGGTGTCTAAAAAGTCTCGGGAATGCCGAAATATCTCGAAAAATATTAGTTTCATAAAACAATTTTTTGAGACAAAAATTGTAGGGTTTAAAAAGATCTATTTATTAGCTTTATGAGTTTGACCTTGGGTGACGTCACCAAGGTCAGGTTAAAATCACCTTGAATTTTTTCAATAAAACCTATTTTTATCACATATTTTTATAGCCTCTTTCGAGACCTTTTAAGACACTGTAATTTTATCCACTTTGAGTGTAAAGTCGTTTCGAAGTTATTGAACTTTTTATGGTAATATGTTGGAAAGTGTATCTATCGTATATTATACACCCGTGTATGACGAAGAGGTTAATGGGTGGGTGGGTTATATGTTATTATATAACCACACATCATCAGCAGAGCGCATCTCTTCGCTAAGCCCATTATCACATTTTATATAAATAGGAAAAGATATACGTACTCAATATACTGGTCGTCTGTCTTAAAAAAATTAAACATGAGGCAAACACAAGTTACAACACAATACAGCACGTTAAGTATATATATATATATATATATATATATATATATATATATATATATATATATATATTTCATAAAAAATTCAGTTGCTCATGCAACCATGTCAGGCTGCTTTTAAAATCCTGATAATTTTCAAAATTTTTTTTTAAATTTTTTAAATTTGTTTCACTATAATATTTGACTAATTAGATCGATTTTATATCTATTTTTAAACAGTTAATTTTTTATTTAATGATACATAAACTTTTAAATGCATTTTACGTATTTGGAGTTCTTTTTTCTGTATCTTTTTTTCACCTTTGTAAGATTTTTTAAATGAAATTACTTTATTTCAAAACTAAAGCGTTATCTTGAATTTTTCTATGATAGCTAAATTCTAAAAAACTATATTTTAATTTTTCTTCATATAATTATATCCGTTTAAAATTTTAATCTTTCTCTTACAACAAAAATATGAAGAGTGAGAAATGAGAGACACCGTACGATCGTAGACACATGAAATAAAAAGTCATCGCAGGCAAATACTCACCACGCAGTTGATGCCGTACTTATGTCCCGGAAATTCCGCGATTTGCACGGCGTTGTGCGGATCGGAAATATCCCAGACACGGACGTTCGGCATATGACCGCATTCACCGGTGGCTAAGAGTTTACCGTCACCGGCGAGCGCTAGGGAGGTCACAGTCTTCCGCGAGGCATTCAATACGTGTGCTTGACTGTTTCGTCGTGGATTAAACAGCACGATGGTGCAACTGTAATAAAAGAATACTAATATGTGAAACGTAACCAAGGTAATTTTAGCTTAAAAGAGAGCAATTTATTTAAGATATCTCATTATATTCTTTTGACTTCATTCATTTCTTCAGTAATATTTGTATCACTTTTCATTAAAAAGAAAATTGTATTTGTTACTATATATCAACTTAAAAAAATTAATCAGAAAAAAGTCAAACTTACCCAGCTGGATAAGCGACCAATTCACTGGTCTTATCACAATCGAGGGCTGCATTGCTGGAAACAGTTACACCCAGCACTCGTTCTAGCTTGATCTAAAATATAACAAAAAAGTTATTGTTACACTGACATTCGCACTCTCTATAATCGTTGGTAAAATTCTTAACATATCTATTATATAATAAAATTAATAAACAATCTAGCTTCAGAATGATGGCGGAGAAAGAATTTTTGTTCCACACTCGTCTGGAACGAAACTGGTAAAGTAAATCGCGCAAAAAGAATCGCGAGAAAAACGATAAGTATGATTGTGAACAGCACCAGCGTGAAAAGGTAAAAAAATCAACTTTTTTCCTATTCGGCAACAATAATAAGGTGGGGGGCATTCGCCATATATACAGGGTGTCCTATTTTAAATGCTCCAAAATACGGAAAATATTTTGAAACAAAAACGTTTTAGACAAAAGTGCGGTAGGATATCAAGAAGAACAAACGTCTCTAACATCTTTAAACGTCATCTTGCGCTACCTGGGTTGCCATGCACGAAATCAGCCAATCTTTACTAAATTAACAAATAAATAATATCGAAGTCTGCAAAAATTAATTGAATATTTTACAATGGTTTTTCTAAAATAATCAGATATTTGATTAGTAGAAATATACAGAAAAAAGAAAATGTAAATTTAATAGTACAAATAAATAAAAAAAAGTAAATGCAAATTTAATTCTGGAATGCAATTATCTCAAAATTAAAACGGTAATCTTTGAATGTGAAAATTTATCTAAATCAAAATATTAAGTATGCATGTACGCACGCACATATTGCATTCGTATAGAAAGATGCCTCACGAAAAAAAGTATTTTCTATTAAAGAACGGTTTCGCGCATTATATAGCATCTTAGCAGATTGTTATAACTTGACATAATAAGGAAGATATAACGGAATATAAACAGCGCGATTGCGCATTGTCTACACGATGTTTATACTCGAGATGCATGAACATTCTGGAACCCGTCTTTTATCTTTATCATCTCTGAAAAAATAATTGGATCCGTAGCACTGTACTTTTCCCAGTTTCTTGAGTGCGGTCGTATAATTAATCGCTGTTCATTAGACTCAACGGTTTTATCTATCGTGATGCGCACGTGTTCAGTTAATATAAAGTGCAGTAGGAAACAGTCAATATAAAATATAAATAAATATAAAGCCAATTAAAACTTAATTAAATATTTTAAAACCTTTGATTAATATGGAAACTAACAAAATGGATTAAATGGTTCAAACAATTGAAAAAACTATTTGAAAAAATATTATTTTAAAGATACATTTTATTTTATATACATTATCTATATCCTATTAATGTATAAGCTATAAAAAATTTCTCTTATGTATTTTCCTTTTTTTTATAATAGTAACAACAATTAAGAAATTTTTGAAATCTTCGATTAATTTTACGAGTATACGTGTGTGCACGTAATCAAAACAATCTCGACGTAAGTTTTGTCTCCTCATGATCATGATTATAGCAAAGAAAGTAAGAACATATATGTAAGTACAATATATTATAATAAGTTATAATCTAACGTTATAAAAATCAATCATATATTCTCTTTATTGCACTTATTATATTTTTAATATCATTTATATTGCATATTATATTTTTTTATATATTACTTTAATATTATTTATTATTTAATTACTTTTTACATTATACAAGGTGGGTCAAAAATATGGGTACAGTCAAATATCTCGTAAACAATGCAGTTTAGAACAAAAATGTTTTAGACAAAAGTTGTAGGGTTCAAAAAGATCTATTTACTGATCTTATCAGTTTGATCTTGGATGCAGGATCTTGGAAAATGTCTTGACAAAGTCTAGAAGAATATGCAATAAAAAATAGAGTCCAATTTAAAAAATTTAAAGTGACTCTACCTTAACCTTAAGAATGCTTAAGGATATGCTTAAGATCAAATTAATAAGGTCAGTAAGTAGATCTTTTTAAATCCTACAATTTTTGTCTAAAACATTTTTTCTAAAATCCAATGTTTTCGAGATATTAATATTCGACTGTACCCATACTTTTGACCTACCCTGTACAATAGAATCACAATAGCGACTGTTACGATCTATGCTAGTTAAATTTATTAGATTTATTAATCGTTAGCACTATGTTATTATAGCGTTAATGTGAAATTTTTTGTGTGATGAAATAATTGATTTTTAAAGTGCGTAATACAAAGCTACACCTGCGCCAACATGGCAATACGATAATCATAAAAGGAAACCGTGTATGTATGTGACCATTACGTACGTCGTATGCTGGAACAGTCTCCTTGTCGCGTACAATGGGCGAATTGTTCCTAGGTATTATTAAAGCCATTTTTCAAAATATCGCGAATATATATGTATCTCTTTCTCTCTTTCCCTCCTCTTTCTGCTTCTCGTCTGCTCTCTTAGTCCACACATCTACACGATTTTTTCCATTGTTTTTTAATACGCACTAAAAGATGCGTAGTAATTTCACGTTTCTCGCGTGCAAAGTAATTTTTCAATCACCAAGTATCTCGCGATGATCATATATCCCCCAACTCGTGTCGTTTCCGAGCTTATCAGTTTCGATGAAGCTTCATTATTAACTGCCACAGCCACACCAGAATCCTTAATTTTTACGCACATAAAACTTTGAATTTCAACTTTTCACTTATGTCAGTCTATCGCGAGTTCTCAAAGACATTTTATATAATTTAATGTTTGAAATAGAGTAAAGACACAAACATGTATGAATCAATTTTAAAAAGCGACAGTGTAGATAAGTTTTACAAAAAATTACTGCGATAATACTATTTCGTTTTTCTTTTAGATTTTAGATAAAAGATCTGTAATTTTCAAATTCTGACAATTCTGATTTTCATTTTTTGATGATACGACATACGAACTAATATTTTCAACTATGTTTTTGTAAAAAACAAACGCAACAAATTTCCGATCGTAATATCTTCAAATATAAACGTCATTAGATATATGATATCAATATAATAAAAATTAATATAAAAATCTCTCGCAAAAATATCTGTCAATAAAGTTATATTGTAAATCTAAAATAAAATTTTGAACAATCTGATCGGATCTGATCTTTGTTTGATCAATATTTGACTGTAATATAATATTTGATGTGCAATACATTTGAACACGGATTAACAATAATATTAAATTAATTCTAATTCCATTAAAGTACGTCTAACTGTCGATTAATTATAACTCCACAGTATTTGCTCTATTTTACCACATTTTGACATTTGATTTATACAATCATTCGTTCCAACATTTAAAATATTCTCAAAAATCATCGCATCATCAAAGTTATCGAAATCTCTCTTCACTCAGAAAAAATATATTAAAAAACATTTTAATGACAAAAAATACTGATGCCTACCTTCCCGAGGCATATTTCTTTCATAAAATTTTAAAGGATGCACGTTCGCGGCTCATTGCAAAACCTCCCAAAGGCAAAATATTCATGATACTATTATCACTCTTTCTTCAATTACGTCACGCTTCATGATCATGCATATGCACGATGTATGCGCATATACAATAATTAAACATATTTTTACAAGTGAAAACATCCGAAGAAAGAAATATAACAAAAAATTAGATATTTTTCACTCTTTTAAGGCGGTTTTGCTCAAAAGTCGCGATAAACTCATAATATTTCCTTTACGTGCATCCCTAGCTCTAAGAATGAACGATCGTTTTTGCATTCGTGACGTCATCCGTTATTATTGTTAAATTAAAATTCAACCGGCACAAATTTTTAATTCATTCGCACAGTCACCGTTTGTGCGTGTTCCTTCATCTTTTCGACGCATTTTCTATCTCCACAACAAAAAATCCCTTTGTTCGGAAAACACTTGACACTTCGTATCGATGCGATTTCAAATCCTATAGCTAATGTTGAAAAACAATGAAATTTCCGCATTTCGTGCACTAAAAGAACAAGAGAAACTAAACGAGAAAAGACGACGAGTAAGAGTGACGACGGACGTCCAACTCTGTACTGAGGTACACCAACCGTTCTGCCGTTCGACTATGATCCCCACTCACTCTCACGTCTACCTGCCATACTTACGCGTGCACTTTTTCCATATTACGCGCGTGTTCCGTCACGTGCCTTTCTAGTATATGTAATACTACGTGCGTGTTAGCGTGCGCTTGATATATACCTATGTATATGATGGTAAGGGGGTTATTCATCGTGCATCTCACCAAAATTACCAGAATCCTCTTAAATTTTTAAAGTCTAGCGAGACATATATGTCCCGACATGTTTAAAAAATCGTATCTCTGGTAAATACGAAGCTATTAAAGATCAACTGAAGCTCATTTTAAAGAGAATTATTTAAACTTTAACTAAAAAATATTGTTATAAATACACGTGTAAAATATAAGAATAAATTACTTGTCAAGTAAAATCGTTAGGTTCTCGGAATAATCGTGAAATGTTATAAACATAATATATAAACGCGCATAATTTTCAGATATTTCAATGATAGGAGAAATACGTATTGAGAAATACGTATTGGAAAAATGCTATTGAATGATATACTTATGAATGTGAAAACTTTTGAATCTTAATTATTTCTATACATAATTTTTATGTTTTGACGTAGACCGTATCATATGAGTACGTTCAAAGGTATCGAGAAAAGAAGTATGCGATGTAGGATTATGTATTGAAACATATTACCGAAAGTTCCATAAAAAATGAAATATACATTTCTCTATAATAAAAAAAATAATATATATTCCCCTATAATAAAATTTTATTAGAATTTGATATTTTATATTTGTCATATTGCATGGATCCGTCATTTTGAACTTTTATGTTTTGACTTACGTTTGCAACAATCACAAAAACTTTTAAAAATAACTGAATAAAATATGCATCACGTCTCCAAAAAAGTCAAACCTAGAAAGGTTCAACTATTGTACAGACAAAATCAATCATCATAAGATTTGGCTCATATTGAAACATTACGTAGGCTGCTCACTTATCTCCTCAATCGCCGAAGGTCACTAAATGTAAATCGTCACCACCTACGTGCGTCCGACGTTCATCGTCCAGGGACATCATCTGAATGGATTTAAGTGTCCATTGCTAGGCTCAAAAACAACTTGTACGTTAACATTTCACCGACAAAACGCATAAAACTGTACACTTTATATGAACGTATATATGATGTTACCAACAAGACGCATATAGGAGAAACCGGGGCGAAGTCGTCATTATCTTTTCAGTGCCGATTTTTAAAAAAACAAATAATTTTAGTAAAATGTGGTATACCGTTGTAAAGAGTGAACCCTTAACTACAAACGTTATACGGACATTTTTGGTCTACGTCGCTTTGTTCAACTGATACAGAGTAAAAACGACAAAGGTGCAAAACGTGAAATGTCAAAGTTGCCGGGGCGGAGTCGTCACTTCATTCTCGGACTGAATTTAAAAAAAAAATTCATAATTCCAATCATAAAAAATGATAGGATATGGAACTGTATGGAACCAAAAATTATGAATTAATTATTATTTATATTTGCTAATATGTAAAATTTTCTTGAGATGGCTTTTACAAAAGTTTATGATTGCATACTTTAAAATATTAAAATTACAATAATTTTATAAAAGCATTTTTGGTGTCATGCGCACAAATAGATTTGTTCGCTGCAGATTAAAGTATTAATGCATTAGCTCCTAAAGTGTTAATTTATTGCAGACGGCACGCAGACGTGATAGATGGACGACTCTAAATATATTCTTATTACATATCGTATCATATACGAGAAATAAATATTCATTTTTTAGAAAATATATCTATTAATGAAAAGCGTTATTTTTGTATACAAATAATGTAGATAATAATTTATCACATGCATCACAAACATTTTACTATAAAAAATGAAAAAATTCTATGGAGAATTTTTAACACGTGTAAAGTACAATTTTGTAGATCTTTAATTCTCAACGACGTTTGAGAATGTATTGTTGGTGATGGCATTCTTAAATACTGAACATTAAACATTATCATTCTTATATACAATTAAGCACTGGGAGGAAAGTAAAATTTTGAAAGAGAAAACATAATTTTCTCCAGGATGTATAATACATATCCGCTCTACACGGTTCACGAATCGCCAAATATCAAATGAGATAATGATGATATACGAAAAAAATCTCAAAGCGTAACAGTCAATCTATAAAAAAATCGTTAAAGTATAACCAAACTTGAAACATTTGCAAGTCAAAATAACTTATTTAGTTCAGTGCCAAAATTTATTTAATTTTTTGAGGATAAGTTTAATTTTTCATTAATGGATCGATTTTCTTGAAACCGGTGCCAAAATTTTTCTAATTTTTTGGGGATGGCGATGATGTGTAGAATTTTTCATATGGGATTTAATTTTTCATTAATGTACCGATTTTTTGAAAACTGCAAGTGCTAAAATTTTTCTGAATGCGAACTATTCATTCAATTAATGGACCGATTTTCTTCAAAACGGTGCCAAAATTTTTCTAATTTTTCGGGGATGGCAACGATGAGTTTAATTTTTCAGTAATAGACGTGTTTTCTTAAAACCGGTGCTATTTTTTTTTCAGTGTTCTATGCCAATGTATTCAGAATGTTCGAAAATGTTGAAAAATCACCTTTTTAAAAAATGTCTATATGTGTGTATATATTCCAATCGCTAAGGATGATCCAAAAGAAGAATGTGTGGTGGAGGCCAATTTTGTTTTAAATAATAAAATTGGTTAATATGTAAAAAAATAAATATGTATCTCTATATATACATAAATTTAAGAGAGGAAAATATAACTTGAAATGGAAAAAAATTCGAATCTGTAAAGAAAAAAGTAAGAACAAAGAGGGTTTAGTGTATAATTTCTTGAAAGTGGCGCCATATTATAAAGGCGAAGGAAATATATTTAGGTGAAGACATTAAAACGACCCACCCTGTATATGTATAGATTTAAATGTTTGGTTAATATCGCGCGATACATCAAAATCACTAATCGACGTAAATATCGACTGATCTGAGTATATATGTTATAAATAGGAATAGAATTATCAAAAGAACAAAAGAGATATACGATTTCGAGCCGAGTCATCATCCGCAACCAAAACGATCGACAAGTTACACAAACGGACAACGTAACGACACGTATCTATTAAACAATTTTAATAAAGAGACACGACGACTGAATACGAATAATGTACACGTACGACGGCTAGTATTCATTCAATCACAATAATGTAATTCAAATCCAGGCTATCGATTAGGCCTACTCAGAACTTAATCGCGGTTCAGCCGTTATTGAGATTCGATAATCTATGGATCTCTCAACTTGTCGGCTCGCATATACATAGATATTCGATCTGTGAATCGCTGCGCGTATATACACTTGGCGCGAGACACTACTGCACTAAAACAAAATCTGGTTCGTTCATTTTCTACCAGAAAATACTGATTGAATCTACCAGAATCTGGTTGAATTAATAAGAATTCTGGTTACATAACTAGAATTCTGGTTGCATTAATTGGAAGAAAAATCTGATTCGTTCATTTTCCACCAGACGTCCAATTAATTCAACCAAATATTTTTTTCCAGTATGTGTCTCTTGATGAGCTGTTTGATAATCGGCTATTTTCGTTTTCGATTTGTTAAAAATAAAAAGATTGAATCATAGTATGAGGTGAGGATGATATTGAAATTCAAAATTTACTTACCCTATCTTGTATTCTAATATTTTCTTGGCCCCTCTTTAAATTTGGGGCCCGGAGGACCTTGCTTGTGAGTGACGGTTCCATTATAACGGCAAATTCTGTTCTCGCGTTAGATTTCCATTTCTGAAAGAGTGTTCCGATCTCATTTCATTCCCTGAAACAAAAGTTGTTTTTATATAACATTCACGTTAAATATAACTTTCACAAAGAACTGGATACGCGAATTCCTTCTCTGATGTAGTCACTCCCTAGATTATACAATTAAATTCGCAAATATAAATTATCTCGTGTTGTTTTTACCAAACATTTATATCGTACATTATAGATATTTATTTCAGTCTAACGTAGCGATAATATACGCCTCGTGCAATTCTAAAAAGTAAGATTGTCGGAAAGTTACAGCCTGGATAATAAATGAATTCGCTGTGCTATGAAATCAGCATGACAAATCGATATTTCGGAACTTCCTCAGATTCGCGTGGATCAGATTTCTCGATAGTAGCAATAATAAGCCCATATGTGGTGAGTCGTTGAGCGAAAGTAAGAGTAAATGTGTGTCTCGATCGTGGGAGATCACGACCTACGCAAATTCCGCATTGACTTGCAGTTAGTACTTTCAAAGAAGCAGAATATCGGTCTATTGTGCTGAGGTTATAACAGAAGACAATGATCCATAATTAAGTATAACAATAATACATTTTTTTCTAAGATTTTTTATCATTAATAATATCGACCAAGGCACATTGACTTCTGATTAAATATTGACAAATCGATGGTATATATTAAGAAATTGGACCGCACTTAAATTAAAGAATAAATATTAGCTTTTGGAAAAACCTAAATTAAAATACTTTAGACCAATAAAAAGTGTTAAACATAGGTGTCCGTATATTCAAAATGCAATAATACGTCAAAATTTTCCTTGAGATTTGAATGACAAGATATTGTGATAGATATGAGTAACTAGAGGTAGTTTTCTGGTGATAAGAATAGTGTCAAATTAGCAACAAAATAGCACTAAACAAATATGTCTTTGTTTTTTGCTCATTTTTTTATGTGGCTGTGCTAACTTTAGATTTAAGCTAGCACAGCTACTGTTTTTTACGAATCGGCTGCAGCAAAAATCTGGAGCAACAAAAGAGAAAGAGCACTAAATTTCTGTGTATTTTTTATTCGATTGTGCTAACATGGCTGTGTCAGCTTAATAGACATCGACTAAAACCTTTTGAAGGTTACTCAAGAAAATTAACGTGACTATATATATGTTAAAGGTGGGTTCCCTAAACATACTCACATTAATATTTTGAAAACATTTTTTAATTTCTTAACGCACTTAATATTGTCTTTTTACTAACTTGTAAGTCTTCTTCAGCGATAAAAAGTATAAATCTATTATTGGAATCAGTAATGTATTAAATATCCGTAATTAAAACATAATAAAAAAATAATCATGACTAAAACATAATAAAACATCAAAATAAATATAATAAATGTCCAAACAATAAAAAATAAAAAATAAGAATTGGTAAATGTCTCTAAAAACAATGGCAAAAGGTCGGACTTTTTGCTATAAATTTAAAATATAATTAACTGTCTGATGAAACCATTACAAATTTTCCTACATATTAATTTGAGTCAAGAGAATCAAAAGGAAAATGTGAGTTCACGAAGTCCTCCCATGATGTAAGTAGAGATATCATCGGTGTAAAAAAAATATTACATGCAGAGATGTGTATTGTGTATGTCGGTATTATAACTCACAAGTTTCAGATAGAGTCCTAGATTAGTAGAGAGACGCGAACTTTATCCCCACTTTGCTGCCGTTGCCATCTTGTGCGTATACCCGTACGACGATTAATCTACTACGACTACTGTACTAGGACTGTAGCGCCGCGCCGCTATCTAGCCCACCGTGTGCCTCTACTTTAGCCAGCGTACGCAGTGCTGTCTACTAAAGTAAGTATTTATTCTTCGTTGCAGTTCGATATCTGTATCAAAACACTTATATTACTATAATTTAGTGCTACGTATAGTGCTTTTAATCTTTTAACGTCCCCCCGTCTCCCCGAGAAATTCAGAAATAATGAACACGGACGAATATGCTATTCTACGTATCACAATCATCTTTGATAATGTATTTCCTAACATAAACTCTCGTTGTCAAGATGAACTGACTAAAACACAAAACAAACGTAACTGCGAAATTTGTAACAGTTTACCGTAGCGTTGATACATTTCATATATTAATATAATATGCACGGACTCGACTTGTCATCGTCCATATATTTAGAATAGCCTAACTTTCTACCAAAAATTTAGAACCTGACTCTTTTGTCTGAAAAGCAATGACTTCGCATTCAAGACGGTATCGTATGACATTAAAAATGTTCTTCTTGAAATATGTAAAAACAAGTTGACGTGTTAAATCATAAATGCTTATGACATGTTCTACAAACGTGAAGGATTTTTGATGTCATTGCCTTTCGTCACAATGGCATCAATGTCAATCATTAATTCATAGCGGCCCATTTACCAAATGATCCATCACTAACGTCGTCGCTATTTGTTTGGGAAGCAGAATACCCGCGAAACACTTATTCGGTTCACTAGGTCAAGTAATTGCAATTATTAATTTCTCAATGATGACATTAATGTGTAGCGCGTTTTGAGAAGGTCAAATACATATTAACATCCGGTCCAATGATCGACGTCCGTTTAAATATGCATCTCCCGAGCACATGCGACAATTCGAAATTATTACATCGTCTTAAACAAAAGTAAAATTTAAAAGGATTTAATTTTTCAAAACATTTAGTTAATAATCTTATTTCTGTCTCAATATTCGCTAAATTACAATATATAGCTATTGATAAAATTATTAGACACCCTTGTTTCTTCTGAATATCTTGGAACAAATGAACTTTTCTTTTACGTGTTGTTTTCAATCAATTGACTTTGTGAATAGTTCAAACACGTGAGGTACAAAGTTCATTAGCTTTCTTAGGGCAACAGCAATATTACTCAGAAAAATGTTTATTTCGTATTTCGACTTCGATTAATACGAGCACGATCACCATCTCTTTCTATACACTTTTACCATCTATGAATAAGACGCTATATATCCGTGCGGTAAAAGTCTTTGTTTTTATTCTCGACGGCTCGATCAACTTTTCTTTAGCTCATCGTCACCTGAAAAATGGTGTCCACGAAGTGTATCTCTTAATAGGCCGAAGAAATGATAATCAGGGGACGCCAGATTCGGATTATGAGAAGGATGAAAAAGAACACGTCATTGTAGTTTGGCAATTGCCTTTCTCATCCACAAACTAGTGTGGGGTTGTGCGTTGTCATGAAGAAGAAAAACCTCATTCAGGTTTTGCCAGGTTGAATTTTAGATGAGTGACAATGAGTTAATGAAAAGCATTGATCGAGCCCTCAAGAATAAAAGCAAAGACTTTTATCGTACGGGTATACAGCGTTTTATTCACAGATGATAAAAGTGTATAGAAAGAGATGTGGTGATTACGTGGAAAAATATAATAAATGCATGTAAGATTAAACTCATGTAAACACCAAAGTTCCAGGAATAAAATTTTCAGAGAAAAAAAATTAGGTAGCATTACTTTCGTATCGACCCTCGTATATGTAAAGAAAATATTGATAACAATAAAGAAAGTGACTGACACAATCGTCTAAAATGTTGCTCATTTTTCTATTCTTATTAAGTAGGTATACCTATGCCATCATACACATGATGAGGTTCACAATTCGATAGAAAAGAGGAAGAAATGTGCAGCTGAATATATATGCACGCAAAAAAGGCAAGAAGATAGATGTAAATATATACATATATACTTATCGTATGTTACTTAACGCTTCGGCGCACTGCATGACGAAAGAAAGAAAAAAGAAATGTTCGTGTATCACTATAAGTGTCTTCGTTCCCAACTCGTGTAATACTATTCGCAGCTTCATCTGATAAAAGATCTTGGCAATAATAGAACGTAAGATGAATACAAATCTGAAGCTACTTTCTTACGATCTCGCGTACATTCCGTGGCGAAATGCACCGTAACATTAAACCGTTATTGATCACTCACGAAAAACTTCCGACTATTCGATTATAATTTAAAATGTAATTCGATATATTATAGTGCTGGATTCTGTGTGACCGTCGACCGTAAAATTTAAATGTTTAAAAATTATCTTAAAAAAATTAAGTATAACATCCATAATTATTCTATCATAATATTGATTAAATGCTTTCGTTGATGTTTTAAGCTCTAGTAGTTTTTTGCGTTAAATACCTTGTTTTGTGTTATTGTTCATTTTCTTTGGTTTCATCAACTTTTGCTCCTTTGGAATTCATCTGTTCATAAAACATATGAATAAATGTATTCTGTGAATAAAGATTCACAGAATACATTTTCAAAAAATTTCAAAAATTTATATGAAGAAAAAAAAACATTTTTTAAATCACTTTTCTAAATTTTTAATATGTTGTAGTACTTGTATGTCTGATAAAAAGTTTCAAATGTTATCAACTTTCTATGATTAGTTTTTGAGTTATATATAGGCATTTGAAAGTCGCATTTCAGACCGTCCGTACGTTTGTCTACATGAGTTTGCACTTAATATAGTGAAAGCACAAGTAAAAGCCGAAAACCTTCATAGAAGAAATGGAATATGGAATTAATTGAATGAAAATCATGCATCCCATTTTTCTAGACTTACAAGGGAACGTTTGGAACTATCCCTCACCGATTTTTTGATGAGCTTTGGATGTGTAGAGTTATAGTGAAAAATAACAGACACGTATTTTTTTAAATCAGTTTCGAAGCATATTTAGGGGTTGAAGTAACTCCTCGAAAGCAATTCCATATATTTGATTACGAGTAAATATCTCTGAAATCTTGAGGTATGTAAAAAAATGTATATGAAAAACTATATTAACTGTTATACACTATATTAAGTGCAAAATCATGTAGACAAACGTATAATACGGATGATCTTGAACGCAACTTTCAAGTGTCTATAACTCAGAAACTAATCATAGAAAGTTGATAAAATTTAAAACTTTTTATCAGGGAAGAGAGAACATTAAAAACCCTTCCCTTCCCGGAATTAAATCGACGCGATTTAATTATCTAAAAACTGTAAAGAATTTATTGCGAAAAATAATATTGAGCTGCCTAAGATCTAAGCTTAGACCGAAAACGGCTTGTATCTTATTCGATTGTATCATAGCGGTCTTGTTTTCTGTTATTATTTATTTCACGTCGTCTGAGAAAGACGTTTCAAACTTTTTAACCAGTTATTGCGATAAATATTACCACATGCCTCAGTGGCTAAATTGGTACGACACCCTTCATGGAACGAGGGAAGTTCCAAGTTCGAATCCTGGCTGAGGTAACATTTTTCGCAATAAATTCTTTAGTTTTTAGATAATTAAATCGCGTCGATTTAATTCCGGAGAGGGAAGGGTTTTTAATGTTCCAACGATAACTGTGTTTCAAGTCCGACTGTGATCGGCGCGCAGTAATAAGTTGGAATATATATGTATATGTATTATAATAATACATATACACGGAAATTAAATATTGAGCTGCCTAAGATCTATTATGCTTTTGTTAGACCGAAAACGGCTTGTATCTTATTCGATTATATCATAGCGGTCTTGTTTTCTCTTATTATATGTATACATATATATATATATATATATATATATATATATATATATATATATATATATATATAGTTCCATAATTATAGCGTTTATTATTTTTATTAGTGTTTTAGGACAAAATTTTAATGATATTAATCGCCGGAACACTTTTTATAAACATGAAAATACAATAGTTACGCACTCTTCAAAAATAAGCAGAAACTCTAATCAGAATTATCGAATTCTAGAGTATTAACTCACTTCATGATACAATTCCGCCGAATGTCGTGCTTGCGGCAAAAATTAAAATTGTTTAAAAAATGTTCATAAGGTGGAGCAATAATATTTAAATGTTGTCAACCGCAGAACTCGAACTGAACAAGCCAGAACTACTGTCAAAAGTATCAGAAATTGTCAGCACAAGTGTCGTGCTGCTACGAATATTCAAAACTACGTACAAAATTATTAATTGTTAAAATTTCATCCTAAAACACTATATAATTATAGAACTAGCCTAGAATTAACGAAAATCCCTTATCTCGTAATATTCTATGGTTTCTTGTGCTTTAGAGGAAAATGAGCCATGATGAAGTTAGCACATTTTTCATTTTCGATTTTTTGGATTTAAAAATGTGAAACTTTTTTTGTTTAGCAAAAACTGTAAAACTAAAAAAAAGTGCTACTAAAACTGAAAAGTGCTACTAAAACTATCATTTAAAAATTAATAACATGTCAACTTTATAGATACAGTCTTCTTCAAAAACAACATTACCTTAAAACACATGGATAATACTAATTTAAAAATCTGAAGAAAATTAAATCCAAAAATCTAAAATAATCACATAGAAAATTGCATTTAAAGTGTCGAGACATACCAGGAAATGTTCCCATAGCTCCTACGGCCGTTTACTTCACTCCCTAGATAGTTATCCGGTTGTGCAAAAATCATTTGCATAACAATGACGTGCGACTGCGTGCCGAACGGTCTAAACGGTTGTAGCCGAACGGTAAAACATACGAGAGAAGAACGTAATTGTGGAACGAATAACGCATTATTAAAATCTCATGATATGCTGTGGACATCAGTATATATCGCGTGACAAACTTCATCTACATTCGTTATATGTAAAATTAATAATAACATTAATATCTGTAATCTAATATTTGTTTGCGGATTAGTACAAAGTTTAATTGATAGTATACAGTATATATTATACGGCGATAATAAATCAACGCAGCAAAGAGACTAAGTACCAGAGTAAATAAAAAATTAAAGACAAATATTTTTTTATTTAAAATGTTTTGACGGACGAGAAATTATATAGAGAAACCTTGCGCGTCTTGCAATGCTTGTATATATAATGACATGCAGTGTCGCGATTTGCAGTATTCCATTTGCAGCCAACGAGTAAACATTGGAGATACCATATGCGCTATGTGTATTAGTTTTAAGCAACAGACTGTAGTAAGATTTCTATAGACAAAAGATGTAAAACCAGTTGAAAGTTACAGAATATGAAGAATAGCACTATAATATAGAGCTAACTGATATATGAGAAACTATAAAGAAAACTATATAAAGAATATATATGGGGCATTCCATGTAAAATCGACCTGGGTTTTGTTTCGAAAAAATTTGAAAAAAATTCTGAAAAATCCTATGTTATATATAAAAATGTTCAAGCAACAGTCTATACAGTTGACTGACTTATGCTTCTAATTTTTTCAATGTTTTTTTCGAACAAAGCTTGAAAAAAGCTCGAAAAAAAATAGAAGCAAACGCCGGTCCACTCTAGGTCAAGACTTAAAAATTTTGATATTTGATATAAGATTTTTGAGAATTTTTTCAGATTTTTTAATTGTGGCCAACAATATGTTGGTTTGAAAAATTATAAATAAATCAAAATAAAAAAAATCTAAAAAAAATTCTGAGTACATTTTAGAGTTGGAACAATAACATAAAAATTGCAGACCAAATCCGAGAGGTCGAGGGTCAAACCCAGGTCGATTTGGCGCATGGAATGCCCCATATGTAAAGAAAAATTGATTTGCTAAAGTAATGTAAAAGAATTGGTAATATATTTCTGGCTATTAAGGGAACCACCTGGTTTGGACGTTTGGAGCGCTAAAAAATAACAATTTTTATACTTTTTTAAATGCTATCTTTTAGTGCTATCAATTTTATGTTTGTACGCAATATTTTATTTATACTTTATAGAATATCCATGAATTTTGATATACAAAAAGCATATAAAATTGTCGAGATATCTACACGGGCAGTAGACGTGTCCACACTAATTTTGTGAAATTGCTGACACTGCAGAGTCAAAACAAGTCACTTGAATTAAAGAAAAAACTAAGTTGATTTGTGATTAATAATGATAAACGCATAATACGCTAAATCTATTACCTAAAATTATAAAAAATTGCGAATTGTTAAAAATATGCCATTATAAAAAAAGTATATCTTTATACTATTACTTTTCCCATTAAATATTTTTCAAAACAAATATTTTTCAAAAATTTATTCTTTTGTTAAGTTTAGCGTACGGAGAAAATAGTTATAATTTATATGTCAAAAGCCCAAATCATTGCATTGACAATGAGTCGTTTTCTCTCTACACTGTCAACAATTTAACAAAATCAGTATGGACACGTCTACTGTCCATGTAGATAATTTTATATTATTTTTGTATATCATATAACTTATAGATATTCTATAAAGTATAAATAAAAAAATTAAATATATGTACAAACATAAAGTTGATAGCATTAGTTTTTTTTTTAAGTATATAAAAATTATTATTTTTTAGCGTAGGAATCTCCTTAATTTAGGGCTACTATAAAGTCGCCGAGGTGATATACAGAACAGAGATGTGGAGGGAGGAGGAAAAAGGGAGTATATAAAATCGTTTATATCACACGTTTTACTTTAAATTAGACACACTTTGTCTTGATATTACAGCACAATAACATTAAAATAAAGCTAGTACACATTAAAATTAAAAAATAAAAAATATTTCTCAAACAAATTAACAACAAACATTTACTGCTGTGAAATTTATCGTCATTTTAAAAGACTAAATTTAACTCAAAAAATTTTCACGTTTTTTTGTACCAGTCATACTTTTTAAACGATTTAACATATTTTAATAAATCCTTATTTTTCTTTAGATAATTGTAGAATTCTGAGCAAGTTATCTCAAAATTATAGAACACAAAATTTTGTGTTTGATACATATGATTGGAAAATCTAATTAAGTAGGTACAATAACATAACAATAATACGGTGGATCGGGACCTCGAAATGGTAGCTCTGTATACGAAGAGGACTATGGGCGGTTTCACGAAAATACGGGAGTTCAAATACGGAATAATCTCGTATATACAGGACGTATGGCAGCCCTATACTTTAATCTAACATAATTATAATCAAAAACATTTTTCCTATGTTGTGATAATAAATATTTGTGATAATAAACATATACATTTGTGATAATAACATATATAGATATATAATAAGTTGTGATAATAAACATTTTCTTTTATTTTTTAAATAACTTTTATCGCTCGAGAAAAATGCGTTTCTTATATTAATAAGAGCATTTGCTTATCTTTATTCAAATTTAAATTTGAAATTTGATAACGAATGTTAAACAATCTGATAACAAGTGTTAAGCAAACATTGTCTATTATTGGATAATGTAAAAGACGCTGCATAAACTTGGCGGTTTTAGTTTGTCCGGATAAACTTCCGAAAACCTCCCACACCCGATTTTGATAAAATTTTACAGGTATGTAGTACCCACTAAATATAGTCGGAACCTACAGTGTTAAGTTCTGCAAATGCTTAGTTTCCGAGAAAAACAAATTTAATTTTTCGACAAAATTAACTTCTTTCATGTTCTTGTAATAAAAAAAAAAATATATATATATATCTCACTCTATGAATTGAGAATAACATTAGAAAAAGATAACCAATTGTTATGTGGGTGCAGGAAAAGTGCATGCGCGGATGCAGTAGGTTCCGCCCCCCTGCGGGAGGCTCCACTACCGTTAAACTAGGCACATAAGGCCATTATTAGTAAAAACCCGACTTTTTATTTTATACAAAAATAAAACTTTATAACAGCTAACTTTTATTTTGTTTGTATCTCTTTGTGTTGTCTTTTGTTTTGTTAGTTACCTCGAAAAAAAATTAGAAATCGTATTACAAATTTTTATAAAGTTGAGTATCAAGTTAATATCAGTCCTATACATCGCCTCTTTTCCGAGCCTTAAAGGGTATCTGATCACAAATATCTCTGGTCTCCAATGTTGTCAGCTATTGCATAAGAAGGCGCAGTCTATCTATATTAGTCTACGAACGGACTTCATCAGAAAGCTTAAGTCAATGGTTCGATTCTCACTTAAGTATGTACTTTAAAGTATGTATTTTTTGTAAGTTTTTGTTTCAATCATTATCTGTAATGTCAAAGGTATGTGTTTATTTAAAACACGTCACTAATGTATAAAAATTATGTTTTATTCTCTATAGATTTATGAGAAAATCTAATTTTAAATTAACACGTGGCCAAAGAATATTTAATGATTATCCAAAAACTGGAAATATTTCCTGTTTCTTAGTTCTTTCCATAACAAACATCAATTAAAATATAAGTACAAGTGCATGCTCTGCGAAAGACCAAATATGGCACGAAACGTAGGCTAGTTAATTGTGGTTTAATAAATGCTAGTCTTTTTTCAAAATATTTTCTAATATCCTTTCGTGCTCGAAAACGTGGTCGTTCTTCCATATTATTTTACTTTTGCTTTGATCAAGCGTTAATAAGTTTCTTTATTGTTAAAATAAATGTAACTATAAACTTTTTCAAAGTTTACACGTTGTATAGACACCAGATATAAAATACTACACCTTTTTTCGAATAAAGATAAATATCGTAAAATTATGTTTTTGTAACATTATTACTTTTAACATACTTTATGGAAAGCATGGCATTTTGCCGTGCGTGATTGAATGTATCTGATATAGTATATGAAGAAGCGTGTTGCGCACGCACGTGCACGTATTACTTGCGACCATCCCGTAATCTTGATAATATAATTAGATTATATTATTTTCTTGTTCTTTTTATCCCAGCAGAAGAGACAGTTATTCATGAAATTAACATTCCAACGTACAATGAAATATGATTATTAAGCGTGCTTTAATAAACATTTCTTTCAACTTGTACTACGTTAAGTTGCAGTTGTTTCTACATTTAAAATAAGACAGATGAATCAATAAATGAATACTTTATTAGCTTCAGCTATCATTTGTACGTACATCATTTGTACAGATATTAGCGAAAAAGATAGAGGAAGGTGAGTGGTGGAGGAGGGAAAGACAAAAAAAGAAGATTTGAGCAGAAAAAGAAAACAGAGAACGAGGAGAGAAAGGGAGGGGGGAGAGGGAGGAACTGGAGGGGGAGTGAGTGAGAGAGAGAGAGAGAGAGAGAGAGAGAGAGCGCAGGGATGAGGAGAAGAAAATGAAAGACAGGGGACAAAGTGAAGGAAAGGGTAGAGAACAAAAGGAGGGAGAGAAGAGAGAAAAGGAAAAATAAAAGGAGAGATTGAAAAGAAAAACAGAAGTCTATTTGTTATCTACTGAAACAAGTCCAATAGTTATTTTACATTCTTTCCTCTATTTATATAGAAATTACGATAAAAGTTATTTTAGATTAAAATAAAAAAAATAACTAAAATAAATTGTACATTATTTTTTTATTATAGAATATCCTTTTTGTTCTTTTTCATTCTGTTTAACTTTTTGTCACAGACTATTCTTATCTTTTATTGAAAGAGTGCGAGTGTTGTTGTTGAAGAAAATACAATTTGATGTAAAAATTTGGAACAAAATAAAACCACTTTACTATCCAAATCCTAAAAAATCTCTAATAAGGATGAATGATGCCTATTGATTAACAGTAGATAGTCAACAACAAAAAGATATCACCTAACAGATGATTTTCCTCCTTATAGCAATTTTATAAGTCGATGATTAATAAACATAAGAATGCGATACAGAACTATAAAAGACTATAATGGTAGTACTTATAATGGCTGATTTAACTCTAGAATTTACTATATTTAGAATTTATTTATCTCATTCTGTCTTCTTGACACGTGCGCATTTTTGAACAGTATGCATTTATCGAATTGCCAAATCTATGTCATCGGTTTAGAAATTTTAAGAGGGTAGACAAACCTTGACAAGCGAAAAAATTGATGTTTCTTTTAAAATTAAATATTTAAAAAATAGGAAACTCTGAGTATTTAAAACTTTGGTACATGCGTCTATTGTGGTCTATATTCTTTTATGATTATTGTAAAAAAAATAATATTAATAACAACAGGAGCTATTGGTAATGAAGGGAAGCAGTTCAGTACCTGTAGATGGACATAAAATCTCGAAAACAGCTCCGATTTCTTTCAAAAATGTTTTACATGTTTGTTAGAAACATTATCTAAAATGTGTCAAAAGCAAAATTTGAAAAAATTTTAAAAAACATTTTAGTTGCAAAAAAGTGCAAAATTACATGTTTTTTCAATAAAATTAAAAAAAAGTTTTAAAATTTTGCTTTTAACATATTTTAGACACGTTTCTAGATTATGAATCCCCGTTTTTTAATTTTGTTTTAGATTTGTCGTTACTCCGAAATCGTCTACCACTGGCTATTGAATGGAAAGAACTTTCCCTTCATTACTAATAATTCCCGCTAATATTAATATTTTTTAATGATTTTTTTTCTATAATTATAACAGAATATAAAATTATGTGCCAAAGTTTCAAATCTCAATTCTTTATTTCTCAAATATTTAATTTAAGAAAAAGAGTATATATATTTTCGTTTGTCGAGGTTGTCTACCTCCTTAATGCCGTATCGTTTTAAAGTATGATTTTAGAAAACAAACGTATACAAACAGACTTGAAACAACACCGACAACGTGTTAATAAAGAGTGAAAACCAAACGTTTTTTAAGCAGCAACTCATGACTGAAAATATCACGTTTCTTCTCTATATTACAATACGTGTACAAGAATACAAAAGTAAACACATATCATAGTGTGTCGATAAATCATCTCGATGACAATTTAAATATACCATTCAACGTGCGTCAAATTTCACGCAAACTCGATGCATTTTGTCGAAAGACATACGTTTAATCACTTATTATAATATATCGCCACGTAGTGGCTTTGAATTTGAAATTCGTTTCAAAAACACTTCTGATATAACTTCATTACTGTAGCGCAAAAACGCAACATTTCCGGATGAGTTGCCACTTAAAAATTGTTTGTGCGTCGTCACCCTCTATTAACCTTTACACATTATTGGTGTTGTTTCAAAACACTCTGTATATAAATATCAATGTCAAAACTATTAGAAGAAGATATACTTTCAATGGTCATTTATCGGGGAGAGCATTCTTTGTAATCATCGGCGGTTCTGTTTATCCATTAAATATGCCTCCGATCGACCAAGCACGTCGCTTCGTCGTCGTAGGAACGATAGGATTGATAGGAAGCGTCCGCGACGTGACCGATGATGCTCCGCGAATCGAGAATTCGAAACACGACGTAACGAGAGCGCGAGATACGCGAATGGTAACGAATGCCGGTTCGAACAATGGAATTAGAGAGGAAAAAGAGAGAGACAGAGAAAAAGAGAGATACGGGAGAATGTCGTCCGACGTGGAGCAGCGCGTTAACCACACGCTTAGAGGTTACGTTTTACGAATAGTGATCGTTGTCGGAACTCACCTGTCGATTTCTCGATATGCTTGCGAGTACCGCGTTCCGCGACAATAGACCGGAGACCGGATAGCAAAATCGCGAAAAGGAGCCGATGAAACGACGGAAATTCAACAACACGATAACACGACACAACCACCCACATAAATCATAAAACAGACTGAGCCAAGTTCAGCACTTCAGCAGTCAGCAGTTCGGCTGGCTCGTCGACGGTTTGTTCGCTAGATGTCTCGCAGAGAGTATGCACCGCTGCCGTCATCTGCCAGCCGTCAGCGATAAGCCGATATAGATATCGCGATAGATATTGCGACGTGCAGCGGGACAGACGGGACTTTTGAATAAGTGTTCTCCATAGTAAGACCCTGCGCACAATATCACGCTCTACACGGAGAGAAAAATCTTACCACTGTGGTATGAGCGCCTCTTATGCATAAAAAACAGTAGCGCTGCCTTGCATCAAACACATAAATTCATGCCACCACAGGCATGAAGTAGGATATTAAACGACAAATTCATGCGTTTGATGCAAGGCAGCGCTACATGCTTTTTATGCATGGGAGGCGCTCATACCACAGAGGTAAGATTTTTCTCTCATAGAGCACATATTATAGGAATAAGAATAAATATTAAATGGCTCTTCTTTTTGAAGTTGGTTAAATAATCCACATACATACTCATCGAATTGAGAACCTTCTTTTTGAAGTCGGTTAAATAAAAAAGTATATAAGTAGCAATCTTTAGGATAAAACATTAAACAATTAAAGTTTTAATATAAAGGTATTTTTTAATTTCTATACGTATAAAATATTGCTATATTTTATACAATTTTTATTTAGTTTTACTTTCGACATATAAGATAAAATTATTTTGATCTTTTTAAAGGATCATCCTTTGAAATGAATCATAAAATTGAGCAGAATTTTTATCATAAAGAATTAAAGCAAAAAGTCAAATAAAAAAACACATTGCAAGATAATTTATGATGTCATAAATCGCTTTATCATTAATAATTATCATAATATTAGTACGTGTTAATTTATTATTTCGTTTTTATTATAATCCTGAGTAGAGACTTAAATAAAATTTAACAAAATAATATTTCATAAAATAAGTTGCACAAAATAATCTTTGGTCGTTATGTAGGTAAATATGTCTATTAATAATACTAATAAAATTATAAAATAAATATAAGATCACGCGTGACTTTTTGCACGTGCAATGGTGCATAATAAAAGTTGCCGCAAAATTACAATTATTTTTCATATAACATATATATATATACATATTATTTCAAAGTGTGCCAGACAGTAACAAGTTTCCTTGGATTTTGGAGCACTGAAAACCAATGTAGCCTCTCCGTCGAACCTCTTACACCTTTTCCAAGAGCCACTTTACCGATGAAGGTATCGGTAGATCTTTTGAATGAACTGATAGATTCTTCGCTATCACTCGCGTCGGCGGTATTGGCAGCTAGTCCTTCCGGTAAAACCTAAAATTATTAATGACTGCAAAACGCGATTTTCTCGATCGTATTATTGTTTCTACAAAAGCTATTCTTAGTCTATTTATAATCTAGGATTGATATTAAATTAGTTGTTATATTTAAATTTGTTTAATAAATTATATAAAAAGTGACGAATAAAATAATGGAAGTAAATAGAAGTAAGGAAGAAAGAGAAAAGAGGCGCAAGAGAAAGAAAAGCCGAATCGATGAAATTGGCAATCAATTCAGTCCGAGCCGTTATCCACAAAAGAACATTTCTTTTTCTGAGAAATAGTTAGCGTTAACGCATCGGAATTATACCTTACGTACACTAGTTAATTGCATGGATTCTCCTACTGTCTAAGAGAGAAGCGAGAAAGCAAGTATCAAAGTATTTGTCACGTGTATGTTTAACGCTCTAATAGAATTATTAATAAAAATTATCTTGAAATATAACAGGTTCAGGATCGGCAAAGAAATGATTGACATAGTTTCATTTATCTCCTTGAATAAGTAATAAGAAAAATTAAAAAAATCGGTTTCCAGAAAATCGGTAACGAAAAACTACACACTTTATAGCACTCCCCGGAAAATTCTTCCCCTATTTTATATGCTTTTAATAAAAATTCGGTCCAATAGTTTTTAAGTTAAAAACAGCCAAACATACACCACCCGCGGTAAGAATTTTATATAATAGTATAGATATAGATATATAGATATACTAGCTGGTTACCCGGGCTTCGCCCCGGAGGACATATGTAATAAGACACGCAAATATTTTCTCTCTCTCTCTTTCTCTCTCTCTCTCTCTCTCTCTCTTCCTCTTCTATTCTCACTCACTCTCATAATAAAGCGTGAAATCTTGATACAGTAAAAATATAGTCTATTCTATTCTATTATAATTATACATATTAAAATAGTAATAATTCTTATGATATATGCATGGCACCCACATTAGAGGACACTATTAGGACACTATCTTTTAATTGTGATTTAGAAGTTTTTGTGTAATATATTGTATGAATTATTTCTAAGTTATATACCTGCTAACCCCAAACGATATAAATATATATTTTAATAATAATTATAATAATAAATATATTATTGATCTTTAACCATGTTATAAATCTACTGTTTTTATTTTTTATTTATTTATTTATTTTTAATAATCTTTTCCCTCACAATTTACCTTGCTACAGAGTACCACCAGAAATTGAACGGTATCGAGTTGAGTGACTGCCAAATCAAACGTCAAAATCTCGTTAAACTCCGGTTGCGCGACGGCGCGCAGGAATTTGGTTTTCTTCTTCTTCATCTTCTTACCCGTCTTCCCGTTTAACATTAACACTCTAACATATGGATCTGCAATAAAAGTATTTGTTTAAAAATATTTTTTTACGATATTAACATTGGCAATACTTACTAAATTCATTTAAACTCAACACAGTTGGTATAAATTTGATATCGCGCAGCTTCATGATGTTAATAGTCAGTCTTTCTGCAGTGGGTAGATAACTTATAGCTAACAAAATGTTGCCAAACTCCTAGAAAGTATATATATAATTATATGTATTATACATATTATTTTTTAAATTATTATTAAGTGTAAATTAATTCGATGCCTTGTAACTCCGTTTTAAGATTAAATAATTTTCCTGCTTTTTCCCAAATGTGGACCTCTACGTTTCAAAAATACCATATGCCTTGAAGAAGGAGACGATAAAATCTCACAAAACAGTAGTGAACACGTACGATGGCGTTTAAAAAGCAACATTTGAGACACTATATATATAACTATTCTAGTATTCTAATTTTAAGAAGTGCTGCTGAAGCTGCGGTAATAATTTATTTTGCTCTAGATTAGTCTAGAATTCTAGATGAAAGTGCTGTGCCCCATAAAACGTGCAAAAAATGATATTAAAGTTTTTGAAACTAGACAAGTTATTTTGCAGTATGACAATGTTCAGCTATATCCCATAAAAGGGACGAAGAATGTCATATCTATGTTTTAAGCTGGAAAACATTGTGCCGGACAAAAAATTGTCATTCGGATTATTCATCAGATCTATTATAGGCCCGTTTGGATTACCACTTATTCCAGTCGCTCCAAATCTCATCTAATACACATTTTAAGACGTACTGCAGTGAAAAAATTCGAAAAAGTCTTGAAAACTTTATTGATACAAAACTGTCAAGTTTCTTCCGCGAATGTATTCGTATTTATGTGCCGCGGCTTTAACTGCCCGCAATAAATGAGGCAAAGTCATAAGAAATAATAGAAATTATTTATTAAACTTGTAATTGATTTTTTGTGAATTAACTTTGTATTTTGTGAAAAAAATGTCGAATTAATTTCCTACACACCTAATACCTATGTATAAGAACTGTTGATCCTGTTAATAGATGTATATTATAGATCAATGATTATTTTACAAATTAAAATTTATTTAAGACTATTCTCAATCAGTAAAAAAGTAATAAATCAATAATTATATACTATAAATGTATTGTTACAATCATAAATATTTCAATTAAAATTTACTTAAATAACAAGGTAAATAACTTTGTAAATTGTAGCCTTTTTCTATCTAAACAGTTTATTTTTATATATCATAACGTATGTCTATTTAATTTTTTCTTTATGGACCATAATAATTGAAAAAATATATGATTTAAATTATGATTATTTATTTTATAAATAAAATATAAAAATAAGTAAAGAATATATAAAGTTCAGCAATATTATTATCTATCTTCATAAAAGAGTTATGTAATAATTGTATTTTTTTAATTTTTTTATTAGAAATACGACCAGGGGATCGATCATGTACCTTTTCCTCTATGGCGGAAATGTGAAAAGTGAAAAGTTCCATGTGATTATTGCTTTCTATTTAACACCAATAGAAAAAGATAGTTACATGAAAAAATTTTTACTTTTCACGTTTCCGCGCGGGAAAAAGTTACGTGATTGCTGCCCAGAAATTTATATCGAAACTTTTTATTCATCATTTATTATCTTTCATTCTTTTCCAAACGTTTATTTATTACTTTATACAGTTTATACCATACTTATACCATTTCTAAATCGTTATTTATATTTTTTAAATATTTCTAATATGCGTTAATACGTCACCTGATAAGATGGTTTCATTCTGTAATTGAACATATGAATCTCCGGACTGTAAAAAATTTTTTTCATATCTTTCAACGATACCTTGAGCGAACATAATTCCGTGTGATTTGCGTATCTGTCGTGATCATACGCAGCAATATCTAATATCCATTCCTATAAAGCAAAATGATTATCGGAAAAGTGAATCGGAGCACGTTTCCCAAAAAATTTGTTTAAAAATGCAAAATATGTTTTATCCAACTAAAATATTTAGTCTGATACGTTCAACTAAACATTAGTTGGTTTAACTAAACATTAGTTAAATTAACTAATTTTTGATTTAAAAATTTTGATGGTTGACATGAATAAACTATACCTTTTTTAGTGTAACTTAAGTGGACTAATTGTAAGTAGTGAGATTTGACGAAAATAAAGCTTTTTTGGAGGGGGGGGGGAATTTATTAGAAAGAACTTAATTGAAACCGAGGCTTATCCTTTAACACAATGTTGAAAAACGAAAAAACAGTTGTTTGATTTTTTTTTCAAAAACTAGAATTTGCGTAAACTAATTTTTAGAGAGTTTAGTCCCAAATTATACATATTGGGAACATGCTCAATTTTTTTCAAGTTAATTTGAGTTCCTGTATTTGAGCAGTCATCATTGCAAAAAGAAAAAAAAAGAAACGGAGAAAAATGCGTCCAAAGTTTTTAATGCATATTTAAAAAAAATATTTTTTTGTTATAGTTTATGATCTTAATAAACATTGTGTTAAAGGACAAATCTCGGTTTCAATTCATTTCTTTGTAATAAATTCTCAAAGAAAGCTTTATTTTCGACAAATCTGACTGCTTATAGTTCTCTTAATAATTGTTGAATCAATCATTGGATCAACAACTATATACAAAAGTCCGTACAACCAACCTCGGTGGACCTCGGCTCGTGTGGAAAGTTGAAAACCCGAACCCTACAATGGTGTCCAGAGAACCGACCACGCGAAGTGAGGTCCACCCCACCCTATCCCTGCTTACAGGGCGAAACAAGGTTTATCATTGTACGGTTCGGGTTTTCAACTTTCCACGCAAACCGAGGTCCACCTCTACCCCCCCTTGCTGCAGGGGGCGAAACCCCTCTTTTATGTAATTCATCTTCTTCTTATTATTTTTTTCTACTATGTAATATTTTGTATAATAAAAAATTTACCTTAGCTTCCTGCGGCTTTGTATTTGCAATAATAAAAGTCTCTTTGTATATCGGGTTAGCGGTGTGCCTGATGCCCCTCGTTCGAAAACTATGCAATTTTTGCCGCTTCCTATGGCTCCATGACTGCTTCATAATATTCAATGCAACGTAAGGTTCCAACGTACCGTTGTATTGTTTTGGAGGAAGGCCACACAGCGCCTGTAAAACAGACAAATACGGAATGCGTTTTATTTCTGTTGCATAATTTTATTTCATCCAGCATGTATCGAATCACTTGAATAATAGATCGATGTAAAACATTCTCAATATTTATTTTATCATTGTGACTCGTTCATGCATAAGATGCCAATAACGCACTTCAATACCGATAACAAGCTTCCCGATGATAATGTCATTGCAGGGCGGCAAATATTGTAAGCTGATTGTCAGTTCGGTCGGAAACTCTTTCACCTTTTTATCATTCTTCTGCTTATCCGTATAAATCAAATTCTGCAATTTTCCAGAAACAAATTAATCGCCAAACGACGCGACGACACTAAGACTTATTATTTCATTCAATTTGACTGTGCATAATTACCAGTGTCGAAGAGCACTCCACATTCTTGCATTGAGCATTAGTAGAATTAAGCGAGTCCCTATGAGATTCTGCATTCTCGCTAATAGTACCTGCATAGCATGATATTTGTTTTTATTGTTTCTCTTCAAAAATTAATTTCATATTCGATGATAGACATTGATGATCAAGTTTAAGCTTAAGGTAATTTCCAGTGATTTTTTTACGATACTTGCGACTACATCTTATATTAAATTCCTATCAGATATAAATTTTATCAAAATTAAACTAAATATGTAGATTTAAAATATCTGTGTAACGCGAAGAATGTATCAATTATCTATAAAAAATATTGGCATTTTTCGTCTGAAAATAGACTAAAAATAAAAATTAAATAAAACTTACAGTGTAATGGTAATATATATGTAATGTGTATATCAATTTAAAAATATACTTTTATATTACGACATTCCAATGTAATGTTTAATACATATAAGACAATGAATTAATATTACACTGCCGACCAAAAGTTTGAGAGAGAGACCGCCGCGCATATAAAACTTAAAAATATTCCATTGAAGCGCTACTTAAAAGTCCGACTCATACTTTAGTCAATATTTTTTTTTAATTTAAAAGTAAACAAGCATTATATTTATTATATAATTTTGATTAACGAAACATTGTTTAATTCTAAGAAAATGGACTATAAAGTCTTTTTTTCCAAAACTGAGCTGTGGACTATTCTATAAGATTCTAAAGGATGGAAATCTTCCTTTAGAAAAAAAATTGACTTGTAACTTATAGATCACCTAGATTAGTAAAAAAAAGTGTTTAAATGTAAGGGTAGTTACTTTGACGAAAAAAGTGTTTAACACTCTTTTCACCGTATAAAAAATATTTTTTGTAGAACTTTCAATTATTTTTTATTATTTTTTATTATAAAACAATAAATAAAATAATAAAAATATGTTAAATTATAATGCATATATAAGTTTGAATTTATTTCATATAGTAGACATTTTTAATTAATGGTTTTAATATTTTGGCCACCAGTGTATCTGCATGTACTAATTCGATTCGCAATTTACATTTGCTGCTCTAATTATTAAAATAACATATTTTTTCAACAAATTTTGCAAGATAATCGATTTGCAAGCTAATTAGAAACGCGTTGAATGAATCGAAATTCCAGTTAAGTTCTCCAGAAGAATAAAGTTTAAATTAAATGCAGCAAAAGATTCATACCATTATTGTCATTTTCATATAGACTCCCGAGTCTCCAAGATCTATAGCTGACGTCACTTAATTTTAAGTTTTTTTTTTCTTGATTCTTCGTTCGTAGAGGCGCGCTCTTGTCTTCTTTGCCTGCGGAAAAACATTTCAAGGATGGTATAACTATTTTTGTCCTAGATAGCAACTTAAGTATATGTACATGCTCTCGTGTCCTTCGCTGGATACGGATTTCTACTTTCCTGGTATATATTATTTATATGTAAGACGACATACTTCGCATCTTTACACGATATACAAATATCCTTCTTGCATATTTAGATACTAATTAAGGAAGGTGGTTGCTTAAATGAATATGATAGGAATTAGTTGAAATTTATGGAGGATATTCGTCTATGGGAATCTGCCGTCCATGCCAAAATTGAAGACAATTGTCTGCATGGTTGTCGAGTAATTATAATTATTGAAGTTATATACTCTTTTACACATATGGGCAATTCGACATAGCAAAAATGTTACAACATCTGTAAAGTAACTCTCGAAAGCATATTAAAAATAAAATTGTAAAAATAAAACAGCATATTGTAACTGTTTCGCGTAAAAGCTATTGAACACACTACAGAGAGCGTACATTTATTATTAATAAGTATAACTTCAATAATTAATTACTCGACAACCATGCAGACAATTATTGTCTTCAACTTTGGCATGGACGACAGATTCTCATAGACGAATATTCTCCATAAATTTGAACTAAATAATTCTTATCTCATATTGATTTGAGCAACCACCCTCCTTAAGCGATTGTAAATAAATTTTACTACAAAGGTTATTGTATGATGATTATACAATGTCGCGTAGATAAACGTAATATAAATTTAATATAAAAATTTTTTGTACGTGAAAAATATGTAAAGAAGATACAACGGACGTTTCTCTCTAGCAACAATATCGGAACATTATTGTGCATTATGTGTTAGCTAGTTGACGTGTCTAATTACATAACGTTACAGAGGAAACGAAAGAAACAACATTTACCCAGCTGCATATATGTGCCGTGCATAGTGCAATGGCGTAATTTACGCATATTCATGAAGTTGCTATGAAGAAATTTATAGTTGAAAATTATGTAATTTAGGTATGAAAAATATTATTATCAGAGTAAGTGCGATCGCTGACGTTTGACGTGATACAAGTTTATCACAAAGATACAAAGAGTGTAAGTAATTATTTTATCTGTGTAAAGTTAATCCCTTTTTAAAATTATAAAAAAATTAATAGAGTTCTGGATATGTTCCCCGAAAAGTATTCGAGTTCTCAAATGGTTTTAGAATGAGTTCTATCATTTAAACTATTTAAAGCAAAGAAAACCTTTCTTGAAAAAATATAATTTTTAACTAATTGTAAAAGGTGGCTAACTATGAGGCGTTCCTCATTAAAAATTTCACTTTACTTCTAAAATTCTTAGAAACTTTTAAATAGTTCTACAGTTCTATATAAGTTTCTGAAAGAATTATGTTTAAAATATCCCAAAAAATAATTTCGAAAATTTTGATCCAAAAGTTAAAAATTCTTTGTTTTAACATCTCGTAATTTAATTGTTAAAATTTATATAAAGAATTATTCATAATGCTAAACAGAATACCGCATTTTCAAAAAAAAATTTTAATTCTTGAGTACTTGGAAAATTTTGATCCAAGAAAATTGAAAAATCTAAAAAATTTCTTCAATTTTGGTTTTAGCGCCTAAGGTAATAAGGATATAAGTTAGAATTCATAAAAGGCTGTTCAAAATTTTAATCATCTTTTTGTAATTTTAAAAAAGTAAAGCTATAACTTCACAAAGATTGTTTTGCATTAAGTACATTTGTGTATACGTATACTTCATATAGCACGTGCGCACACTCGCAGAAATATAGAGTACGCATACGTGACTGGAAAACAAAATATGAAGAAGAGAAGGAGAGAAAAAGAGAGGGAGGAAGGGAGGGGGGAGGAGGAGAAAGAGAGAGAGAGAGAGGGCAGGAGGAAGAAGGGAATATCATGTGCTTTTATATATACAATACACATACGCCAAGTATATACTTTGTATTGAGAATACCTATATACGATTATCCTTGATTGGCGTCACATTCGAAGCTAATTCTATTCTTAGACATTGCTATTGATGTAGGAACCTGCATCGCTCGCGAATAATTGAATACATTTAATACAAGGAGAGTTTATTTAAGTGCAGACGATGATCTTACTTTGTTTCCTGAAGCATTCGTAGCCGATGCAACCAGGCATGAGGAAGCAAGCGAACAGGAGCAACGCGATCAGGATGATTCCCACTCCTATCGCAATTACAATTAGCAGGCCCCACGGGCCAAGGAAATCTTTGTACGACATTCACTGAGATTTATTTGAATTCGAATTCAAAGCTACTTGTATTGGCGCAGTCAGCAAGTAAACACTTGTAACAGCGACACAACGGAACGAAGAAATGATTGATGATTTGAGCGAAACTCCTTGCGTAACAAGGAGGAATCCTTAATTGATAACACACACGTTTCAATTATTATAAAAATGTTCAATATTTAATTAGCGTTTTATCACGATATATCTGGAAGATTATTAAGTATAATATTATGCAGATAGAGTAAAGAAATGTTCATAATGGAAATCATGTCGGGTCGAACATTACTCACGTCAAAAAACACTCACGACAAAACATTCACGTCTTATATTTGTTGCCACCACATTTTTTTCCGATGTGTCTCTTATGACATAGAGACATGAAAAATAAACCGCTTTAATGTATACATACACCGGCACTCCGGATAAGAAACACTTGTGTCAATATAATTCTCGGCTACGTCCGAACGAGAGCTGACGAAACGAACGATAACGCACGATGATAAAGGAACACCGTCGAAACATATTAGAATATATATCCACATTTCATTTCCATAGAACAGCTGATCGGAAAAGTAACGATTCGAAACAACATACAGGGTATTCCAAACATTTTTTTTTCTTAACGAAAATGTCGAACGAAATTATCATTTATTGCAAATTTTGTGTCATATATTTTTTTTGCACGTAACATCTGAAACATAAGAGGTATCATATTAATTTTTCCGTTAAATTCATTTTAAGTTTAACTTATCGATAAAAAATTTTTCACATATAAAACATAAAAATGTATATAATTATATACAAAATATATTTTCCATATGTTTTCTTTCTCCTATATAATATATGTTCTATTATACAGGAAAAATAATAAAAAGAATTAAAAAATAATTAAAAGGATAATTTTCACATTATTTTTTATTTTTTATTTTTTTTAAGTAAAGTTTGAGGAAATAAGGAAAAATTGCCCACATGTATAATCATACATAAATGTAATAATTTTGTATGTAAAATATGATTATACTTATATATAGAATATTGTATAGTCTTATAATCGCGCGCAGTTTTACTTTTTGTAAAAAAAAGAAAACAATGCAATCAGTTACTTTTTTTATTTTTTTTTAATTGTTTTTCTTATTACTTTTTGATATATAGTATAGACAAAGTTATACGAGAGAAAGAAAACATACATAGACATATTTTACACATAATTATGTACATTTATGTACATTTTTATATAAAAAATTGTTTACCGGATGAAAATGATGCAAGAATAATTATAGCACTTTGAATTTTTTGCGTTATATCACGCACATCGAGGATTTACTACATACACCAGTTTCGCAAGAGTAACGTGGCAAAATAACGAGTTTTATGCGCGGAAGCAGAAGTCACGGTGCCCAGGATCAGCGATAACATTCGCGACTACGGCCGAGACTGCCGGAACATATGCTTAATAACAAGCACAGATATTCGCACACCGTTACACGTATATCATATTACACATCTCACATTACATACACGCAAACGTTAATTTCGATAACGATTAATGTTAACATATCAAACATTATCTGAGATATTTAACAATCCGCGAGATTGGTTACATCTGCCGTTTTTTTAAATTCCGCTGGTGTAAATCTTTTAATTTTAGGATTACATCGTTGACCTTGTAACATCGGTATTCCTGGATCTTTCTTGTATCGAGGTAATCTCGCGTTCACAAATCGTTAAAAAGATGCTCGATTCGTGAACATCACTTATGACGGACGATCTGGATTTGATTGTCGATTGCGGCGCGATGTCGATCACGCCGCGATCTCATGTGACGTTAGAACTCGCGACTCTCGCGAACTCGCGGTTTGCGTCCGTCACACTCGCGAGCACGAATTTGCAACTGCACTTGACCCGGTAGCCGATTTATTCGATTAAATATTCCATTTTTTGCTTCGCACATGCACAGACGTGACGGGCCCGTACGTGGCCGTTTGCGTCCTCGGTTAAGTGAACAATATGCACAATATGACGTCGAGACGACGATAGGCGTTCCCCTTAGGAAGTTCTACGCCTCTGACTGTCTTGCCGATAGTTCGCGGTAGGTGAGTAATACGCTGCATTGGCTACCTCGATTGGAAACTTACGACTATACACATTTGCAATTTTAATATCAAGAATTCTATACGGACAATTATTGAATTCTTCTTATCCTCTATAGAAATAGTTCTCAGCCTTCTATAGCAATAATTCTTTATTTAATTGCTAAAATCGACTTTTAAAATATATATTTGAATAATGGATGAAAAATTAGTCCAACGTAAAATAAAATGTTAGAATTTGTTTGGTTTTTAATGTGCAGCTTGCATTAGGTATATTAAATAACATTAATATGTATTGTTTTAATTCGAAACGTTTGAACATTTCTTTACTAATTTTCTTTTTAGAAAAATAAGAAATTTAAGATTATCGTTGAAATATAAGATTATAATTTAGTATTGGTTAATTTGTATATACAAGACATATCCGCTAATTAATTTCTTTTGTCATTACGCACTTGTCTGTAGTACTTTAGAACTGGAAAAACTCAATTTGCGAAGCATTGTAGAGCTTCGTAGCAATATTTTTATGCGAATAACACAGTTCAACAAAAAATTATTTTTTTCGAGTACAAGAATAAGGGTAGGTATTTATCGTTTCTCGTACTTTTTTCAATGCTGAATACAATCCCGTTTACACAATTGTTCTATCATATCGTAATTTTGAAAAATTTTTGATTAAAAAAGAACTTCATCTTAGTGTATTTCGAGAACGAAAATAATTTCAGAAATGCAGACAATAAGACGTCGACTCGTGACAACATCATTTGCTTCATATAAGAATTCTACAATTTGTTGTTACAAAATGAGACCGCGTCGTGGAAGGTGGATTACATCAAAAAATACCATACGGTTCGCAGAATATTATCATGCAATATAGATATATACTGTAACCTTGTCTCTATCCTTGTTTATATCATCTTAAGATCGTACTTACGACGGTCTAAAATATAAGATTCGACTATGAATACCGGTCTAAAAAATTTATTATATCGATTATAATTAAAAAGATATTTGTAATTATAACTATAATTAATATAAGACAATAGATTCTACATTAATCATGAATAGATATCTTTTTTTCTTCGAAAATTGTTTTTATATCATTGAAGCTGTATCAAAATTTTCCAAGTAATACTTAATAATTATTTCGTGGTTTATTATTAATATATACCATATTTGTTGTATTTTAAAAAACCCATACGTGTACGCCTATGCATCACCGTATCGTGTATGACTTAGAAGGACAGAAGTGTGAATGCGTGCATAAGCATGTGTGTACAATGAGGAAACCACGTGCTCTTCCTATCACTGATAAGAGGACGTAAATATGCGCATACGTAATGCGAGTGTACATTTTGTACAGAAAAAAAATACATATATATGCATATATAGATTACCTATATATATATAATAGATGGACTGTCTGTTTCAACTGATAATTTCTTTAGCAAACGTAACATTTTTTCTTAGTAAAAATTTCAAAAGAGGTTGTTATTTATCTCAATTTTTTAATTTTTAGCATCATTCATTTTATTAATTACACTTTGAACTATGATCCTGTGATAATAAGCTGCATTTTAAATGAGTTGAAAATGTAATTTATTTATTTGACTCCTTTAATTTAGTTAATAAAAAAAACCTGTTATCAATCGTAATATAAAAATTATTGATATCTTGACTTAATTTTTACTACAAAAAAATTAACTTTTAGTTTGACTAGTTGTAAGGAATCTTCAGATACAAGTTACAAAATTTTTTAAATTATTATCATTTTTCAGCAATCGTCCGGTTGGAAACCGAGAGATAACTAAAAAAATTTTTTAAAAAGATTGAAAAACAAATAAATTTTTTATATAAACTCTTTATCAACCTAGTATAACCAAAATTGTAATTAAATATGAAATTATGTTTAGAATAATATTGTAATAATATATACTAGTAAGATATAATAAAAAATATCTAATAACAAAATTTTTAAATCTGTTGTCTGCATGACATTGTTACTATCCTTCCGAGGCTCTCTATACAAAGGGATTATATGGGAAAGCAAATGAATTGTATTGCGTTCCGTTATTGCGACATACACTAATCTATGTTTATCTCCGCTACCATACCGAAGTAGAAAGTTTTATTTTTATTACATGACTTCGAATCGAGTTGTATGTAATTCAGTTTGCCGTTTTCCGGTGCAATTTTCTAATAACGACTATTTAAAGCGTACCTATAACTCGCACGATACGTCGTGAAACGGCATCCTTGACTTGCCGTTTGTTGATCATAGATCAGTGGCACGAGGCCGTCCAGCGATCATTCGTTACTATCGCATCAATCCTATTCAAATTATAATTACGATACGTGAAACCTGTATGGCAAACCCGATGAAGATAGAACGAAGTGAAAACCGTGCACAAGAAAAAGAGAGTTCAACCATAGGAGCCAATATCGACACTTGGTTTGGCCGCCGGTGACCTCGATTCCGAATCCGCTGTCTGTCCTTTCACTTCAAAAGCGAGTCTCAGCGAGCACTCTTTCTCGCACCGGCTTAATGTCGAAGACACGCGTATTTCGTAAAGAGATCTTCAGTTCACTTCTAGAACACCGATTAGCGAGCAGTTGCCCGTCGCCGGTGCTCCTAGATTTCACTTTCATGTAAGTTTAGTTTTGAGAACGAACGCGCGTGTCTGTCGTTGACGCACGTTTTCCACATTGTGACGGATTCTCTTTACTTATTCGACACAGTCATTAAATAGTGTTTTTTGAGGAAGCAACCGTGCAAAGTGAGAATAATGTGGAAATAATATAATAATATAAATATATAATAAAAAAATAGACTTCGTAATATGGAAAGCCAATAAAAAATTATTTAATGTATATTGTGCTTTCTTGAGAGAACGTCCAGTAATGGCAGTAATCTGACTCTTAAATTTTACTTTTCCACCATTCTAAGTGAGTTTAGTGAAGTTACCAGATTGATCAACGACTCAGTAAAATATTTTTCATATAAAAACATTTAAATATATATAATTATATATGTAAAAAATAAGTAAAAGGATAGTTTTTGTATTGTTTTTTTTTCTAAAAAGTGAAATTTGAGGAAATAAGAAAAAAGAAATTATAGAAGAGAAAGAAAATATATGAATTTTAATATATAATTATATATATTTATATTGTATATAAGGTAACTAGAGGGAATATGCCACACTCAACAAAAATTTGATTGTTTTCTTATTTTTCGTTCTGTTTGAAGTATCTTTGCTCGCTTCGCTCATGCGACCAACTTCACACTCATTCAGAATCGACCACTTTTCCCACTAGTTGTACAATATACTATTAAACGATGAAAAGATCGTATTTTGTCCTAAGAATTAATCTTTGCTCGTCGTGTTCAATTATAAAACAGCCATGGAAGTTAAATCACGCGCTTGTTGAATATATAAAATTGGTGCGCACGCAGAGATTTCCCTTTCAAAATGATGATCGTGAAGAGAGCGATTTCGCAGCTGCTGCTTTTCATAGTTTTCTGTGATCGTAAGTATTATTTTTTTTGTATTTTGTATGCAATATCTTTTACCCTTTCCAGGAAAACAAAACTAAAAAATGCAAAATAAGATATAACTAAAAAACAAACATTTATTAAGATAAAATTATGTTAACAAAAAACTTGGCCGACTTCACAGATTTCTTTCACTTATACTACCGACCAAAAGTTTGAGAACATTAATTGAAAATGTTTGCTATATGAAATGAAATCAAACTTATTATATAATTTAACATATTTTTATTATATTATTCATTGTTTTATAATAAAACAAAAAATAATATAAAATATTTAAAAATTCTATAAAAAATATTTTTTACGAGATAAAAAATGTATTAGACGCTAAAAAATATTAGACACTTTTTTCGTCAAAATAGCCAATCAATGTAATCTAATTATGAGTTTCTTTTTTTATAAAAGATTCTTTTTCACCTATATTCTAAAATAGTGTAGGTATAGTTCAGTTTTGGAACTTTATGACCATATAATCCATTTTTGTTGAAATTAAGCAATGTTAACTACAACTATGCTAAATATTTACTCTGCCTATTTACTTTCAAATTAAGAAAAAATATTAAGTATTTAAGCACTGACTCGAACTTTCCAGTAGTGTTTCACTAAAACATGTAAAATTTTTAAACGTGGTCTCAAACTTTTGGCCGGTAGTGTATGTCCGGTAGTGTAGTATATATTAATAACTGGTAATAACTGGTAAACTGATATAAAAATAAAATAAAATTCACAGATGTAAAGAGTTTGATTATACCGGAAGAACTTCCAACGATCCTTTCACTAATATATTCAAATATTCCACCAATTAAGAAAGGTAAATAAATCATAAAATGAAATTGTTAAAAATTTTATAGTAACATAATTTTTGTTAACTTATATAAATTTCTCTAAAATTCTACAGGAACCGATTCCAGACTTGGCGTGGGTTTTCGATTAGGTGAACACGCGGATTTTCAAATTCTCGTTGAACTGGGACCCCAGACCGAGACAGATCCGATAGGTACATCCAACGACGCTAAAAGGCGACGAGATGTAAGAATCTGCATAATTTGCATAGTAAACCGTTATATTTATTTAATAAAAATATATTTTTATAAATAGGCGGCATTTAACGCTGCGATGAAAGGAGAGCTAGGACCATTGGCACAAGCGGTGGCTAAATATCAAATCGAGCGTAAAATCCAGAAGGAAATGGATAAACTCAAAGTAATGGAGGAGAAACTTAAAAAGCTTCAAATAGAGGATACAAAAGATCAAGATGTAAATAAGAACTTATATAGTTTCAATTTTTTAATTTTAAATAATTTAATACATAAATTATTTTGTTACAATTGGTATTTAATTTAATTACATATCGTATATAATTATTTACATAAAATTTAATAATTTTATGATTTTAAATAATTCTTCACAAAAATCCTAAAGAAGTGAGCTCGCTTCTATGTAGGACATACATACCATATAAAAAATTTTCGATTAATAACAGTGAATGTTTTAATTTTCTTAGACTGTTTCCAGTAACTGGTTAACAAAGTGGAGGAAGGAGATGTCACAATTGTCAAAAGATAATATGCCATTAAGTTCTGCTCAAAATGGAGATGATAAGATAATTCAACAAAGAATAGGAAAACCGCTGGTTAAATCCATCGTTTGAAAGGATAAATTGAAAAAGCTAACTATATAAACTATAATATATTTGTCTATATATGTACATATGTGCATGCGTGCAACACTCTCATGCGTAAAAGTCGCAAATATGAATAACAAGGAAACATCAGTATAAATCTAATGTTGGTTGAGGAAGTGCAGATAAAATATGGAATAAAAAAATAGAATAATTTGAAATATACGATATCTAGCCTATATATCAAAAGTTTTACAACCTATTAGCGGACAGTACTGGAATTACTAACTACTAATAAACCCTTAATAATTTAACGTACAAAGCAGCAACGTAGTACGAAGTGTCATGTAATTAGTACGTGTAATTTAAGATTTTGGATATGTCGCTATAATACTTGCGTAAGGTTATCTTATAAATTTTTATTTTACATCAGTCAATCTACTTCACAGGTTCTTAGTCGCTTTTTGTTACATGTAAAAACTAATTGTAAGATATAGTGTAATCTATTGAGCAATTAAGTGTCATACGGCGTATATTAATTACTATTATGTAGGTACAATAAAGAGGTTAAAATGGCAATGTCGGGTAATACGGAATAGTTTGTATAACCCCACTACTTTTTATAAGTAGGTATTGCATTTTATACTCAATATACTCTATTATTGTTTCTTTCTTTCAGGAGTAATATCTATAATTATATTATATGATAAATATATATTATGGAGTAAAAATTTTAAACATATATATATATATATATATATATATATATATATATATATATAATTATTCATATGCATTTTTATATAAAATTTTTTTATTGAAAAAATACGTTTATTACGTATATTAAATTTCACGTGATTTTCGTGTCGTTGACATAAATGTGGTGAACTGTTTCTGCAATACATTCACTCTTACATTTATTTTCTACATTCTGCACAGTTCCAGTTTATCCAGTTATTTCATTGTGATTTATGCACGCAACTTCTTTGAATTTAAACAATTTCGATTGATCGTTAGTCAAAGTTTTTTATTTAGAATAACTCTTATTATTTCTATTCTCAATTAATAATTTCTTTAGAAAAATATATTCATTCTAATTTAACTGAGACATTACTTCACCATCTTTTCCATCTTTATCATCGTATAATATGTGAAAATAAATGAAAAAAGCAAGTTTAAAACAATGAGGCAACTAACTTTTATAGTACAGTCCTGAGAATGATGCATCGCTGAGTTTAACACGATGAGCATTCCACGTCGCATATGTTGAAACACAAGGCGCATGCGTCTCTAATCAGATCAGGGAGCTATCTCTTCTAGTCACTCGTCGCTCCTTCGCCGTCTTTACGTTCTACAGGGTACAGTATACGGTTGAGTGAGTACAGTCCTATAACAAATTCGAACACATTGTCAATCGATTACTTCGTGAATCATCCATTCGGAGTGAGTAAATTAGAGGAAACACGGGCCGCGGTGCGAAGTTCGCAGAAGAGACCTTTACAAAACGTTGTGCAATTGATTGGAATTTGACATTGGAATTTTAACTTTAAATTACGTCGATTGCGGTCGGAACATATGTGAGATTACGAGCGATAATCAGTTAAGTGAGTGTGAGTGACGTTTGCGATTAGTTGCGTACGGACAATTTCGAATTACGTACCACGTATTTTACGGCCGAAGGCAAAACTGCCTTTGTGCGGCTGGCGAAAAGCGGGCTTTGGAAAGCGGGCGTGTATTCTGGAACTGCAAATTCGCGGTAGCGAATTCTCCAGATTGCAGGAAAATTCTTCGAGGCGTTCGCCTGAGCATCGATCTCATACCACATTTGACTTTTGGCTGATCGAACAAAATCAACAAGATCGTGGTTTGGATTCGCTCGAGCAACAATGACAATTTCATCTGATAACGTAAGAGGATAAAAGCAAAGACTTATTACTTACATACGCTACTTAAAGAATACATACATATAGAATATTTTCGTTTTGTTTTTGCTTATTTATCTTTAAACGTCACGATGGACTACAAGGTACCTCGCGACTTATAGATGCCTTATCTACGGGCGATTCAAAAGATACCGGGTGATACCGCTGGTGAAAAATTGAGTTGGATCGGAAAATTGACTTTACACCAGACCAGCGAAAGTCTTGAACAATTTCCACCAGAATTGCTGCCTATACTGCGCGTAGAAACTGCTGTCAAGAAGAAGATGCACGAGGATATAACGTCGGCGCTCAAGTGTGAAGATTCGACGATAATAAATCGGGCTTTTAAGGCTTCCTGGTTCTTCGATGGCAGCCACAAGAAGATCGTTGACGTTTCATATTTCTGCGAACGTCTCTTCCCCTACGTTTCCGTGAATACAAGAACGCGTATTGTGCTTACACTCGCACATCGATTATCTGGCAAGGATCCAATTTTCGCGCAACAAATGTTCACAGCAGTGTCATCTATTTACGGTATTCAAATCGCTTACCCGTTGATCACGGCTTGCGATGAAGCTTTTGCTTATAAAACGATCATAGAGAAGGAACTCGTGCTGCCAGTAGAAATTGCTAAAAAGATCTTCCGCAAAAATCCGGATTTTATAGTGCGTTTTCTCAAATTATTGAAACCCCGCGAACTAAACGCGACTGAGCGTACTCCTTTCGCGATCGGCATCGATAGATATAAGTCTTTCCTGCCTAAATTAATAAAGAAGCGACTGGAAGCTTTCGTAGTACTGTGCGAGATACATGAGACAGATCCGCCGAATATTGTTTTGAGTAACACGTGTGCCGAAATATTTTTGAAAAAAGCTCAGAAATATTTGATAAAGAAACCGCTTTTATACATCCGCATCTTACCACCCAAAAAGATCAACGAGGATTTAATGGAAAGCATATTTCCAGGTCTATTGCCCGCAGAACGTTCTTCCTTCAATACAGATAGCGTGCTCGCTTACTTAAAGCATTACCCACGTGATAAAAAATACGATTTGCTTTGTAAATCCTACAAAAATAAATATCATGCTGATCTTCTCGACGAGACGAAAAACGTGACGCCTGCTTTATTACAGTTATTACCTGCAGAGGAGCGGATCAAACATGCTAAAATCAACATCGAAAAGCAAAACTTATTATCAGAGGAGATTCATTATGAATATACGATGGATTACAAGAGAGCTTGGATTTGTTATTTACCTGTTAACGAAGCTATACCGGTTATCAAGGAAAAAATAAATAAAACTGCAAGTGAATCAAATAGAGTTTGCCTTATTTTACAAATGATTTACGTTTGTAAGGTTAATGAGGATGACGATGCGTTGTCCAATACTTTGACATATTTCTTAAATAGACATAAAAACGAAAACTCTTGGCTATTCGAACGAGTGTTCGATGAACTCTTGCAAATATACGATGTACCGCATTTAAGCGAAAAGCAGATCTCTCTTGTACTGGACATTGTCCGATTATATCATGTAAAAAATGAATTCGCACCGAAAGAAATACTCTCAGCTATAATACATTTCAAACTTATACACAATATGCCAATTGAGGAGTTGATTAACATGCTTCTAGGAGATAATCGATGGTACGTAAACTTCAACATACTCGAAGAATATCCACAATATGAGAGACAATGCCTCGTAACTTTTGCAAATGCCATTCAAAAAAGGTCTTTCAAAAAGCTTGATGAAAAAATATACAACCTTTGCAGCTATGTTGCAGCGATATATGATTTCAACGATAGATGTAAAAAATCGCGCGTCAAGATAAAAGAAATGACAATTAGAGATTATCCTTGGCTAATGGATGCTATTCGCGAAGCAATACGTTCCGAAGAAGATACCTGGAATGTAAAAGACATATTGCAGAAGAATGAGTCAGAACTGTACCGTACGTGGTTCCCAGAAAACATCGCAAATGTAACATCAGGCGCGGCGCTCGCTTTATTGAATCGAGATTTACAAAATATACTGAAGAATTGGGAAAAATATTTAGCTGACTGCATGAAGAACTGCCATATTAAACGTGTACAACGCTTCGTCAAGGCCACGCGTTGGTATAAAGACTTACCCATTAAATTTGCTGATCGTTGCATGAATTATATCTACGATAAAAATACAGATGAAATATCGTCTAGTGTAGTTATCCTGGCCATTCTACTTCATGGTGATGTGGTGACAAAACTAATTGATCCTCTCACACCTACGGAAACAACGATAGATACTAGTGATCCGAACGCCAAGGATAATTACAAGATCGTGCGGAATTTACCATTGAGCATGAGACTTTCCAATCCACCAGTACCTCTCGATCTCGTAGTTAGATTGTGCGAAGGAGATTACTTATCAATAGCTCTAATGACACTAACAAACGTGAGTAGGCGGACTTCTTTGCCGAAAGTGATATCAATCACACAAAAGTTAATGAGTATGCGCGTGAGCACGCGAAAACATGGAATTAGGCTGATGTATTTAGTAGCTTCGATGCATGAACTTACAGATTTTCTCCAGAAAACATGGGCGATCGAGAATCATCATTCAGTACGACAAGTTTTGTTCAAGGCTTTCCAGAATTTCTTCCTTACAAAGCCAAGTCCCGAAACTTGGTCCCTATATTGTCAAGCTATGTCGACGTTGAATCTTAAGGATGAAGATTTGCTTTCGGAAATAGAGTTATTTCCTGAGATTCCCAATGAATACATCGCGAAATACCTCGAGCTATGGCTTAAAACGATAGACAATCTTCAAAGACTGGACGTCCAAAAGAAAAACAAATACATTGTCAATTACTTGGCAACGATCACTGCATCCGTTTTCAACCTGCTACCCGAAGAATTTTCTGAGAATATACTTCGAAGATTTTTATTCCACATCGATACTAATGTGTCCGAGGCAGCGAGACGATTTACGATAGCGTATATTTTATCAGAGGATAAGGATAAACATGCAACACGCATCAAAGTATTTGCCGATGTCTTTCACAACGCAGTGACCACTTATTGGAACGTGCCACATCCTAAAAAATTACGCTTCCATCCAATCAACAAAGCTGTGCGTTTATTTGTGGATGATTTTGTTGTTAGCTACGTTGATAAGTCTTGCCTCAATAAGTCTATTAACCCAAAGATCATCGATAATATGCAAACGATATTTTTATCTGTCTTATCACCTAGGCAGGAAGCAAGGTCTTATTTGCTATTGGTGTACGCGAAGAAGTTACAAAAATGCATATCGACCAAGACTTCCTTTGGCCTAAGACTCGGTCAACAGTTGCACGAATTAACCGATGTCTTCTCGTCGTTATTAGTTTCGTTTATGACCGAGGTTCTCAAATACTTTCTAAGCCGCGTATATAAACATTCCGACTTGGAAGAAGTCAAATTTAGTGTCATAGAAGGCCTCGTTGAAGCTGGAAATACGGATTCCTGTTTTATAGCTGTGACAATGTTACCGTCGACAATCCAGACGAAACACGTGGCAAGATATGATCGACTCATCGAAAAATTCCGAGAAATGGAGGAGCCTACTATCACCATTTTATACGATCATTTAAACGAAACGGATTTGAAAACTATTGATTAAATGAATCAAAGGAACGAACGAATGATTTTTATATACGTATCTTCCGTGATAATATTTTACTATGATCAAAGAGACACGTACGGTAGTGTTTCGCGCCAAGTACACGCGCAGCGCGAGACCGCCGTGACTCTTTTACGCGAACGCACGAGTTGCAATATAATATTAACGCCTTATCATATAAATTGGTGATTGAATTGTATTAAATGTACCTTTAATGTTAAAGTGAAACTATAATTAATGCTCGTTTTTTTTTTTAAATAGAATAATTATTGAATTTTTATTAAAATATTCTTTTCTATTATTTTGGTGATATACGCCGAAAGTTTTTTCTTTCTCTTGGCAAACGATTAATTTCAAATGTTTCTCGAGGAAATAAGTGCATATTATAAAAGTTGTTTTAGTTCGCCTTGTATAAGGCGGATAAAATATATATATATATATATATATATATATATATATAGGTATATATTTAGATTTTTATAGCGATTGTATAATATATGACTAAAAGCAATGCGAGTTATACATTAAAGATCTTTTTAAGCAGTTTAAATAAATATCGTATTGCACAGCGTGTATCCACACATTTGCCTCAATTATATTATATATTATTTAATATGCATCAATACATTATTTATTATTATTTTTAAAGCAATCAAACAAATGGTGGATGCATTCTTTGTAGAGTACGATGAGACTTTTTTTTAACAAATAATCCTCTAACATCTTCCCTAAAAAACATTTTTATAAAATATACGATTTAAGGATTTCAAAGGCAGTAGAAAGTAGTAGAAGCTTTTCTATTCTAAAATATGCAGTCCTGAAACTGATTTCAAATAAATTTGTACAATATTTATGTGTCCCTGTTCGCATCAATATATAATATTTATCGTTAGATAAATATATCGATGTAAAGTATTTTATCTTTATTAAAAATAAAATTATCAAATTTTTGTAAAATTTTCAAAATCGGCATTCTGATTAATTCGCTTTTTGGAATGCTAATTTTATTGTCCGCGTACTGGCCACTGCTAATCGTTCGTTTCATTCAAGATTTAGGAGAGGTAAGCAACATCTCGAAAATCCCTTATCCTTACCTTTATGATACAATAATATAATAGTTTGATTGAGATTCGAGAAGAGCGAGCGGAGATGAGAATGTGTGATGTTTCGGGATCGCTGTTGTCCAACTACATACTTTGCTACTTGCAAACAACTTTTATTCGTTCGTAAGTATAAAGTTTAGGAATTAACATTAAAAAAATTTGATAAAAAAATATACATATTTATAATTACAAAGCCATTATTATTTCCCTTTTATTTTAGTTCTTGTTTCTTACAATATGCATTGTCTTAAAAAACTTTGATTAATAAAATAAGAGTCTATGTATTCGCAAAGACAAATTTCTTACATTAAGGATTACTGATACTGATTCGTTTGAGTATGAACGTTTTTTGATTCCACGGGTGTTTTCTCTTCTCCCTAGGAATGGATCAATCCCTCTTGCAGGGTCTTATTGTACCTTGCACACACGCACTGCATGGTGATGAAGTGGATACCGCTTAACGAATAGAGCAGGATGGGTGCTTTTGTCTATGCCGGTAAGCTCATTCAATACGATTTCTTCCTTCTTTATGTAGGCGATTTATCGCGTATACCAATCAAGTTGAGAGCTAGTTCGCCGCACAAAAATCTTCCTCTCTGTTTCTGGAGCATTTCGAGTCGCTACTGTGCGCGCGCTTCTTGCTGCGGCGAGATTTGTAGATTATAAACTGTGATTCTTTTCAATTTCTTGAATTTATATCTTTTTTTTTAACCATTTACTCTCACAAGCTTTTTTTTGGTGATAAAAAGGAAAAGAGCATGAGAAGGATTGGACACCTCTAATGACGATCACTAATCACATTTTCTTGTATGTTTCTCTCTTCCCATCAATAGGCACACAGTTCAATGCCATTGAACAGTTTATTGGCCAATTGGCCATGTATTTTCCACGTGTTGGGCCTTATCAGTAGCCTTATCTGGTGTATTTCTCATATGAGTCTATGAGGATTCCGACCAATCATAATCTGCAGATCTCTCTGAAATAGCACTGGCATTTCCGTGAGTTTCTCTCGCATTTCTTCGCTGTTAATTAACCGAATATTTATATCAATTTATCACATTAATCAAATTATTTATCTCTGTAATCTATCGCCTCTTATAATAATAGTCAATAGATCTCTTTTAATAGCAAAGCTGGGAAGACTAATATGCTTTCTTCTTTTAGTCATTGCCTTTCGTGTCATGGAAGTCCATATATTGGAACTTTGCTATCATGTTTTTGGCTATCTTGATGACGTACATGTCAGAATTATGGATACGAAAAGTTGATGATTCAACTTCTAACATTTATAAAACGGATTCTCCATTTCAGTTTCTAGAAAGTGGGTATATAATATATATACATATATATATATAAATATTATATATTGATAAGTAATATATTTATAAGTGATATATTAATAAGTGATATATTTAAATTGGAGGGAAAGGAATTTTCCCACAGTTTCTCGCATCACAAAACTAATCGTCGTTTATCTGTATTTCAGAATGGTATCTATTCGGCACTTCCATATACTTCCATACTATTATTTTCAACCATCTCAAGCAAAATGGAGGATCGTGTTTATGGTCTGATATAGTAAAATTATATCTTTCGTGCGACATTGTATCCAATTTTCTGGCCAAAGGCAAGCGTGAGACAATCCAAATATATAAGGATGACATAAATGAGAATAATCAACTGGAGGGTGTACGAATCGTGAATGAGAGTTTTAACATTGACATTGAATATTTTATCGATAAGAGTTAGTAATGATGCGAGAAAATTGACACTGATGATTGTTTAATATTTTTATTAATTTTTCGATAAATTGAGGTTCATGGCAAATATTTATAAATTAGATTTTCACAACTTCTAAAGCATGTTTAATACATTGTGATACATACGGACTGTTTAAATAATGGCAACATATTTTACATTGTCTCAGATAGCCAATAAGTCTGTCGAAAACAGATTTTGTAAAATCTTGCTACAAATGTTGTTGACAAGAAGCTAGGATACAAATTTAACACAGAATTTAATTTAACAAATAATGTCGACAAAATGCTAGCAAATATGTAACAAAATCTGCTGACATAATTTGATAGCAAATTGCCAACAAAATACGGGCATCTTCTAATAAATTAGCTAATTTTTCTTAATTGTTCAATGAATTGCCCGTCATTATTTACCTGTCATTTATTTAATCGTTGTTTGTGCTAATTTACGATTAATAATAATTCCATGAAATGTACAAATATTACCGTGCGGATAATCTGTTGACAAAAATATCACCATTAATTGCGGGGATGCGACTGGATATGGATAATCAACTTCTACGATTATTCATTATTTCAATAAATATTTGCAAATACAAATTCAATTAATACTTCTAAATCAACATTAATTATTAGCGATAGTAATTTAAAAGAATTAGAAAAATGGAAATAATATATAATATAGTTATAAAAATTATAGATATAAATATATGTATATAAAAAAATATAAATATATTACATATTTATATATATAAATGATATATATAATTTTTAGTTTTTTCGATTATATTTCGATTCTGAAACAGGTAGCACTGTAGGTGGGGGAAGATTCTCCCTGTATTAGGATAGATTCTGACAATACGCCACGCCAATGTGGTGACGATTTTTTATTGGTCCCGTCATATGTTTCAGCTAAGTTAATGAGAGTGAGACAAGCTGTAAGTGGGAGTGAGACAAAGTGAGCTATAACATTTGGCTGTACATGGCGGCGGTTTGTCCTAACTCTTATTATAGGAACTCTACATGTCACCGACTCGTGAGAATTGGCGATGCAAAGATTTGTGGTGTTCTTCTTCTGGTGGCAGACTGGTAGTAGGTTAGCTGTGGTTCAACTCATATCAATAAATTCCTAATTTTTTCATTGATTTATTTACATTTCTATTAATATTGCACCACTAATAAATAAATTTGATTAGATGTTTGCCATAATTATGTGAATAATTGTTGTGATTTTATACTACAAGTTTATTTACTTTTAATGAAGAGAAATAAAATTGAAATTTCAATGGTATTAAATAAAATTGAATCAAATTGTACAAATATATAGTTGTGTTAGAAAATTTAATAAATGTAAAATTATATAATATTTAAGAAATTTTGTGTTGGTTTAGGGTTACCACTGACTTAAAGATTATTAGTCATGTGATTTAAAATTGGTAAGTTTTGTACAATAAAACATTCCCAAAACAAAATATATCTTTTAATGTTATTGCTCACTACTAGTTATATAAGCTGTTCCTTTGAAAGACCTTTGTTTTTTTACAAAAATATTTTTAGAATGTTTCTATGTCCGCCAAATCATGTCAAACGAATATTTTTAAAAATAATATTTTTAAAAGATTGCAAATAAATATATTCAATAATATTTGTAAAATCTTTTAAAAATATTGCTTCAAAAAATGAAATATGTTTAACCCAATCAGCAATAATTGTTGCAAGCCATCACGTTTGAAAAATTTTTTTAATATTTGAAAAATATACATTTTTATATCTTACTTTGGAAAATATTATTTTGTATATCTATATCATCGCAGCAGTGTTTGAGAGCTTTATTATGCGGAATCTACAAATGCAAGTCGTAAGTCATAATTCGTAAGAAATTGACCAAGTGTACAGTCGAATTTGAGGAGAATAATCGACTGTGATTGGTCAATTCTTACGATTCACGACTTAATGCTGGTGACCCATGGAGCGTATTACGTGGAACGGAACGAGTGTATCACCATCACGGGATCGTTCTGATAGAACCTAGAGTCCCTCTAATAAGAGTCGCGACATCTTGAGTTTCGGCAAAATAAAAGAGAAAGAGAAAGCGATATACATTCATATTGCTTTCTCTTTCTCTCTTATATCTCTTTGTTTCTCGTGCTTTTGCCGAAAATGCAAACCAATCAAAATTGAGGGACTCTAATAGAATCCTGTCAAAGATTCCGTCGAAACGGTCCCGTGATTGGTGATACGCTCGTTCCGTTTCGCGTTATGGGACGCCAGACTTTACAACACCCATTGTAGACCGGCCCTTAAAATGCCGTAAGGACGTAAAACGTAAGCGTAAGAAAATCGACCAATCCCAATCAAGTATTGTGCTGTCCGTAACTCCAGAAGGGGAAAATACTTGATTGGGATTGATCGATTTTCTTACGCTTACGTTTTACGTCCTTACGGCATTTTATGTGTGAAGGCCTTTAGATTTGCCGAGACTCGTGGCTCGTGGCGCTGGGAAGTGGGATTTGTGCGTCCGCCGCGTTCGGTGTTCGGTTTTCGTGTCGACAGTCGACACTCATTCAAACGCTGTCAGAAGGCTATGGACGCGGAGTGAATCCGGCTGGTTAATTGTGTGCATTGCATATATCACATATATATGCGTGAAAAGTGACAAATTTACTGGGGGACTGGGAGTTGAATTTTGATACCGCGCTGTCACGCGAGCCGTCATGGACGATAGACGAAATAATCGCGAGGTTGTAACAGTGTTATTTCTGTGCCTCCTATGGTACGTGGTGTCCAGTAGCAGCAATGTCGTCGGCAAGATGTTGCTATCGGAATTCCCATATCCGCTTACGGTGACCATGGTACAATTGACCTCGATCACCGTCTACTCTAGCCCATTCTTCAATTTGTGGGGCGTAAGGAAGTACGCGTCCAACATAACGTGGAGCTACTACATGCGGCTCATCGTGCCCTTAGCCCTGGGCAAGTTTGTCGCGAATGTGTTCAGCCACGTCAGCATTTGGAAAGTACCCGTCTCTTACGCTCACACTGGTATGCTTATATACCATACATTGCTTTTGGCCTCTTGGCACTCTAGTCAGTATGTCAGGTGCATACATCGTGTATCCTCATATATGTTAGTAGTTAGTAGTCCAAGTCCCATTTTTTCTACTGTCTCTATAAATTCAACTCCCTGTCTGTTTTCAATTTTATCCTTCGACTTCCTTGTTCTATTCTCTTCTTCTCCATTCCACACAATCCCGCCTTTTTCGGCTGTTCGGGCGTTGAAATCACCTCCTCGGTTTAAAAAAAATCGGTATCGAAAAATTAACCCCACCACCGCCATTCCCGAAAAATTCTACCCCTGTTTCATACATAATTCTTTAAAATTCGGTTTATTAACAAATGTTCTTCTCCCTTTTCCTTCCTTCTCTTCTTTCTCTCTGTCTTTCTTTCTCTTTCTCTCTCTTTTCCTTTCTTTTTCATCCTCCTCCTTTGCCTATTTCTTACTTTCTTTTATTCTATACCACTCTCTTGTTTTAGTTTTAGTTATATATTAACCGAAATTTGGCTCTGTCCCAGTGAAGGCTACAATGCCTCTTTTCACGGTGGCTCTATCAAGAATAATACTTCGGGAGCAGCAAACGTGGAAAGTGTATTTGAGCCTTGTGCCAATAGTCGGCGGCGTAGCCGTGGCCACACTGACGGAGCTTAGTTTCAACATGATCGGCTTGATAAGCGCCTTAACATCCACTATGGCGTTTTCCTTGCAAAATATTTACTCAAAAAAGGTAATCGGTATGGACGAAAAGATTCTTTCTCATGTTTATACCTCATATTTCTTTTTAAATCTTGCAATTTTTTGCCTGCAGGTGCTACATGACACAGGAATACATCACTTGCGGCTACTGCATATACTCGGCCGTCTAGCTCTATTCATGTTCTTACCAATTTGGATTGTGTACGATTTACGCAGCTTGATGTACGAATCGATTATAAGACCGTCCATAGATATAAGCTATTATATATTAGGGTTATTATTTCTAGATGGTATACTTAATTGGTTTCAAAACATTATTGCGTTTTCCGTATTGTCAATCGTGACCCCTCTAACATACGCAGTGGCAAGCGCTAGCAAGCGCATATTTGTGATAGGAGTAACATTACTCGTACTTGGCAATCCAGTTACTTGGCTTAATATATTTGGTATGACCATGGCCATCTTAGGGGTATTATGTTACAATAAGGCTAAGTACGATCAGAGAATAGAGAAGCAGAACCAAACGATTCTTCCAAAATATTATAATGCTACACAGAACGGTAATAGCAGTTCCTTTATGGTAAATGGATTTGCCGGTAGACATCAATTATATGCAGTCTAGTCTCAATTGATAATTCTATTCTGACAAATTTATGTGAGTTTTCTGAATCTGAATCTGTAAATGTAAATTAATTTTTACAAATTATCACGCACTATTACAAATTATTACGATAGTAATATCGACCAAATACGAGGAAAGAACTCATATGATGATGAATTTACTTTTAACATTATTATATATGTGCGCAGATGTGCGCGCGTATTTAACACACGTGCACGCGCACTGGAGGAATTGTTTTGTATTCTGAAAAAGTATCCGAACATCTAAATATGATATCAAAAGTTAAACGTGTTTGAAAAAAATGTTTTAAGTAAAAATTTTACAGAGGAAATATAATGCGAGCAATAAATATTTTATAATATATATATATATTTTATGAGATATTAACAATTTTTTAAGTAAATTTATAATACTTTTTTATAATCCTTTTGATTCTCTTTTTCTTCTTTCTAATCTTTTTACGTATTATAGATTATCGACGACTAAAATCTTTTGAATGTTGTTCAAGGTCATGACCTTGACAACATATATGTCAAGCTTAAGACCATTGGAGCTGCCTTTTTTAAACAGAAGTTTTACCAAATAAGGTAATAAAGTCTTCAGATCAAGTCTATTGGCGAGTATATATATATTGATATATCTTGATATAAAATACAAAATAACTTGTAAAGTATTCACATAAATGAATTGAACTCTTATGTGACTAACTAAGAGAAAATTTAATTGTAAAAATAATATTGTTGTTTTATTCTTTAAAAATATCATTATTTCTTCTCATAAAAAATACGTGTAAAAATTTTGTTGTGTGCATTATAATTTTCTCTTAAAACTGACATACAAAACGGTTCTTTTTTCAAAAATGCTCTATTTTCTATATATTTGGTAATCTATAAATATATATATTTTTTCTTTATTATATATGAGCGCGCGCATATATGCGAACATATAAATTTATACATACATATATTTCTTTTTGCTTTATATAAATGTTACAGAAAGATGTGATCTACATTTTTCGAGTTTAGTGTGAAAACTATCGTTTTCTAGATAATTATATTCTATATTTTCATACCATGATCGCGCGTCGTAATAAGCTCTGTTTAGTTTTTCAACTTTGAAGCTAAACCTGTATAAGGCGTGTTGCACAAATCAAAATTATTGTTTTTAGCTAATTGCTGGTCCAATTAGCCTTAACTATGAATCTGACTACATTCTTCAAAATCACTTTTAGCATGTACTCCATATTTTATATTAAAAAGTGTCTCACGTTCAAGAGGTATTATTTATTGACGTATAATATAGATTTATATTGTATATATTACATTGCGCGTCTTCTAAAAATAATTACATCTTCTAAATCGTTCAGATACAACAAGTTTATACACTCACACAATCCAGATGTACAGACTACGCTCAACGCTGTTTCAATTTTATTTATACTTTCTAAATTATTAGCCCGTTTTGAAATAAAAAGAAATTCAGATACGTTTTTAAATGTCGATGATATGCAGAGTGCAGACCCATATTCGTGGGTTATGTGTGGAGAGTATGTGTGCGTGCATGCGAATGGAATTGTACGTAGGAGAAATTGTTCTAGCAGAGAAAATCAATCTATACATTTATTTTTATAAATAAAATACACATGTGTACAAAAATATATTGAAAACATTTAATATTCGAGCCAGCGCTCATACATAAAATTACAATCGCATTCTAAGAATGCAGCTATCAAGTATCAATAGCATCCACGTTTATTCTCATTAATCTCTAAAAAAATATAACCGCTATAAGAACTATTACAGTTAAAGAACGAATTCTGAAATATCTAGGCTATTAACTGAAATTGAATTGGATTGCAATGATACTAATAGTTTAATCGCAGGTGGTGATTGTTATAGCAATCTACAAAGTTTTCACGATGTTTTGCGAAGATAATGGTCTCGCTACCGTTAGATCTAAACACAGTCCCGCTGCTGCAATAAGCGGAACCGCCAAACAACAATCGCAGTCTTCCGTGCTAGTTTCATTTACTCGGAGAATTCTGTCGTACGGCCGCAAAATGCCATCGCATGGTCCCCCAGGTCGCAAACGATTTATGTAAACGCCACGTTCATAAAGGCCATCCGATACCGAGAAGCCAAAATCTTCATAGACTGGGTCTTTATGAAGTGACACATGTACTATTTGTTGAGACCTGTTAGAACCACTGTTGCGTTCTTGTGCCCTGAATTTTATAATAGAGGAGAAAACGTTACACGAATGAATAATTGCTGTTAAAAATATCTTGATTGTTAGCTAATTAATTTTGATACCCCGGATAAGATGGTATTGATAAATCTAATTGTCCACTGTCCGTAGAGGCGGTATCCCAAAGTCTCAATATTTCCGGCATGGTACCACTACTGTCTCCCAGCTCACCCCAAGAATCCACTGCGCTGTCCACGCTAGGAAGACTCTCTCTGCCTGAACGTAACGCACCATTCGGAAATTGCGCCTGGACTGTATCGCTTCTTATGCTGGGCTCTGTGCAATAATCTCTGCAAAAATCTTCTTTCAGACTTTTTTACACCGAGATTTTTTGGAGCAGTTACCCTTTAACTCTTTGAATTCCAAAATTTTATATTTGCTCTTTGTTTTCTATTACAAATATTTGATAACAGATTGAAATAGATTTTTTTTTCATTAAAGACTGATAAACATATTTAAGATTTTTTTAAGTATGTTGCATTTAGAAACACTTCAGATTTTCGAAAAATTTGAAGTTAAAGTTAAGTAAAAAAAGATTATTTTAATATAATTTGTCATTCTACAGCTATTACCGAAAAAAATTTATTTTAATGATCAAGAGAATAATTCTGCTATTTTTTGAGATAAATTCGCAAAACGGTCAATAATATTCGACAGAGAATCGTCGAATCGTTTTTACTCGTTTATACCTCTTTGATTTCGTTTGTATGTCAAAGGCTTCGAAACTACAGCGCTTTTCAGTTTTCTTGACGTATTTCTGAAAATATCCTATATAACTAATACAAAATAAGTCCTTGAATAAAATTTATACATCGCGACACATTTTACTTAAAATAAAAAAATGTTCAAAGAACTAACTTTTTGATAGAAAATGTTTCGAATGGCATCGAATACCTTATTTCCGTATTAGGATCCGGCTTTCTAATAGTTAAAGCAACTACTGATCCGCCGGGCCGATGCAACAATTGAGCGGCTTGCCTCAAGTCTCCGGGATCCAGTTTCTGCCCATCTATTGCAAGCAACCTGTCTCCAGACGCTAAACTGCCAGTTCGATAAGCGAGCGATCCTCGGCGGACCTCTGTGATTACTAGATCTTCGTTTACTGTGAGACCCAGATCAGGCTGGCCGCCTAATGGCCTAGCCACTCTCACCGTGAAGATTCCGGAACTCGGCACTACAGATCCACCCACTTTGTATTCTATCACCAACTCGATCTGATTGTGTTAAACATACGAAAATAATTAATATAAGAACATATTTTACTGTACTTATTTTCAGCAGCTACGAAAACTCGAAGCAAAGAGAGCCATTTACCATCTGCGATGTCTCTAATATATTGATTACTTCTGACGGTTGTAAATCGCGTAACATTCTCCGGTTGATCGCGATGGCCTTGTCGCCAGGCAAAAGGATACCGCTCCGTTCCGCCGGACCACCAGCTTCCAGCAGGCTCACTATATAATTCACGTGATCTTCGGCCAATTTGAGGGCAAGACCGAAACCCCGATGATCCGGCCGTAGAACGAGCGTCAAGCTCTCTTTCATCTGCAAAGTCTGATTTGAGTTTTGCTGGGCCTGTGGCTGCGCCTTCCTTTTGACCGTTCTCGCACTAGGTGGTCGCGGTAATATCTGCAGTCTAGCAATGCGACAACTTTCAGAATTATTTCTAAGCAGTTTGGCGGCGGTTATTGCATCCTGAACAGGCGTGTCGTCCACAGCTAACAGTCGATCCCCTGCCTGCAATGCACCACACCGATCCGCCGTACTCGCCGGACGAAGGCTGTCGATGTAGACTCCATTTGATGTCTCTCTTACAGTTAAACCAAGCTCTCCTGAAAAATTCCAATTTATATTTCAATTTAATCTAATGCCTGCTCTAAGGCTAAATTCCTTTTTCTTTGACTCATGCCTTTTTCTTATGCTAAAAGTATTCACAAGCTATCATCGTTTGACTTAAAAGAGAATAACCTGGTTATTCTCTTTTAAGTCAATTTGGTTCGAGGCCTGGATTCGACTTCGATGTCGAATCAAACAAAATTTTAACTTATTTCGACATCAGATTATCGACATTGATTCGACGTCGGGTCAATTATATATTTCTCACTCGGCAGTGAATACACATATACTAATAAAAAGGAAAATTTTGTTTATGTTAGTAAATGGAGTCACAGAGTTATATGCTAACTAATATTTACTAAAATCCAGAACATTTTGCTGCCTCATAGAGGAAGCTTTGTTTTCGTAAACCTTGCATATGGACCTTTGATCGTGTATAAAGCTAGGTCTAATCAACCAAATTTTAAAGAATTATCTATAAAGTAGGGATAGAATAAAGACCAAAGAAAAAATTATTTTTTTAGTTTTTGATATGCCAATGTGTTCAAAATGTTCTAAAGCGTCGGAAAATCGTAAACAAAACAATCGACTTAATTGGAAAATCGTAATTTTATAAAATGTCCGTATGTGTGTGTGTGTGTGTCTGTGTGTGTGTGTGCCAAATTTACCGAAATTTCTATAACTCAAGAACTGATTAACCAAATTTTAAAGAATTATATATGAAATAGGGGTAGAAAAAACTGAAGAATATATAAATAGAATTAGAAAAATTGCTAATAATAAAAGGGTAGAGTATCATTAAAGGTAGGTTGGTGTTGAATTTGGCAATGATCGGTGAAAAGGTTACCGATTTTTGCCTAAAAAGTGTACAAGTTATACATGTAATCTTATATATAGAACGTATCATTAAAGGAAGGTTGTTTTGAATTTTACGAGGATCGGTGAAAGGGTTACCGATTTGAATTTCTTGAGAAATGTTCGTGGTTGCTCTAACTTCCGCAAATTGTGAGACATTAGGTTATTTCTAATTCTATTATATTTTTCAGTGCCAGACTAGAGTCAAGCTTAACGGGGTCTTCTTTCCCCGCTAACTTTTCCAAGCCTAGATAGTAGATAGGGACAGTGGGAATCTCGTTAATCCATTCATGCGCGTCACTAATTAGATGACAAAGCATTGGGCTACCTTAGCTGCTATTAAGCTATTAAGATTTAGTTGATTAGATCCAGCTTTATACGCGAATAAACTTTATTCAATAAAGGTCCATATGCGAAGTCCATATATGGACCATGTAGCCTAAACTCCCAAAATCCACATCGATTTGATATTGCGTCGATTGTAAAAACCCCACTTGTGCCACTAAAGCTGACCCTCTATCAATTCATATATAAAAAAGTTAAATTTAAAATTAAAAAAAGTGCGTACATTAGAAACTTTCACATTGCTTCCTCATTATTACAGATCGCTACCATTGCTCCTATTTTATTTCGCTCATAAAGCTTCCTCTATGAGGAAGCCAAACTAATAAATACTAATAATTATGCATCAAATAAAATACAAGCCTCCTCGTAAGAGGAGCTTTGTGAGCGAAATAAAATAGGAGCAATTATGGTAGCGATCTGTAATGATGAGGAAGCAATGTGCAAGTTTCTAATTTGCACACTTTTTATTTAACCTTAATAAAAGTATACAAAAAATCTGAAATATATTTTCAATCGCATTAACATAACAAAATTTAAAAAAACGAATGCTCTGATAGAATTCTATACAGTTAAATTAGACGTTGTGTACCATCGTAATACTTATGAATAACATTTTATTAAATTAATATTTATTATTTATAGCCTTTTAAGTAATAAGTAAATGAAAGCTCTTTTAGGAAATTACATCTCTTTAAAATAGAAGAAAAAAATATACCTGAGAGGCCACGTTCCAATTGAACGAGCAACGGACCCGAAGTAGCCGCCCGTGCCTCCTCCATGTTCGCGACGTCATACTCGATGGTAAGAGACGCAATCGGAGTGTCTGAGCTCCTTCTAAGCGCGCGTTGCGCTTCCGCCAAGGTGAGTCCCCGCAACTCGGTGTCGTCCACCGCTAGCAACCGGTCACCGGGCCTGACTCTACCCTCTTTGGCGGCCGGACCGTCCGCTTTCACCCCCGTCACCACCAAAGCCCTCGACATCCCTCCACGGAGGGTTACACCGAGGCTACCGTCTTCGCGCTCCACTCGTACCTGCGCGACCTTCGACGAGACGCCGGAAAGCGGCGATAACGCGCCGATAATATTCGTCTCTTGGTCATCCGGCAGTAAAAAGCTGTGAGGATGGTACTGGGTCTGCGTGAGCGTCTCCTCCGTTCTCGTTGAGTCTGAACTCGCGGATGTGGCGACGCTTCCGGGCCTAGCTCGGCTTTTGTGCGAGCGCATCGTTGCCAGCCTCAACGAACTGAACATCCTCATCAATCTCTATTTCGAAATTCCGATGTGATTTGATATATTATATATTGTTCAAATATATTAATTCAACAAAGCGATTATCATTATTTTCTCCCAAAAAGAAGACAGTCTCTCACTAATAATTCCACTTGCAATCCACTCCCCCTTTTCTTTGTTTATAATTTTACACATGTAGGCCAGTCCAGTTTACGACAAGTGATAAATCACGAATCACAGTCAATGCAAATTTCGCGAGAACTCTTCTTTTCTCATAGCTCCATCCTGCATCCTTACTGAATTACATTAACAGAATACGAATATTATTTTATATGTTACACTATATATGTGTATTATTAAACGAATATTAACGCTGTTCTCTCTACAATTAAATTGAAGCTAATTGTAGATAAAAGTAGTAAAAAAAATATTTAATACACAATACGTGCTTTCTTATCCCCTACAATTCAATAATAAATTCATCAAAGCTGACATATTTACAGAAACAAAACATACACGTTCACATAAATATGTGTGTATGTATGCATATGAGTATTATACATGTGTTTTCTTATTCTCATAAATCTGTCGGTTTTGGAAAATTTATTAGATTATTGAAAGATAAGGAAGCGTAACATGCGCGCGCGCGCGCGCGTGGTGCGTCGAATCTCCGAGGCACCGGCTTCCAATTAGGAAAAACAAACTTCTAGCAAGAGAAGAAGAGCGGCACGAATGTAAGAAATTAAATCCCAATGGCATAATCAAGAATAATTTTTTTGCTCACGTATCAAACCGATCACGGCCTTGGTTTCTTTGTTCTAATATACGATGCAACGCGTGAAACCGTCGCCACTGTTCGCCGCGGCCGAAACCCCGTAGAACTGAACGCAGAACTGTAACGAGTCGCGATACGGCTCTCAAAAATAACTCCTCCTATATAGGGCCGCATCTCTGTGCAGACGAGCGCGTTCTATTTATATGATCAACATCCACGTTTTACGCTTTACGCGCAGAAATCGTGCGGCCCTGTGGAGATCGGATGCCCCCGCAGTCGCCGTAACGTCGAATGAGAGACCAGGCTTCTCATTAAACACTTTACAGCTCACTTGTTCTTATAGATTTCGAACACGTCTAGTTTAACACGATTGCTATAACAGATTAAATACATTCAAGAGAGTCTCTTTTTCCTCTTTTCCCTTCCCACCTCTTTCTCTTTACCTCTCTTTCTATCTCTATTTCTCTCTCTCTCAGTATAATTTTTTTATATTTTTGTGTCTTATAGAATGAATCGAGAAACGAACAGATCGGATCGTAATAGTCGATATTTCTTTCTATTTTTAAATCTTGAATCTTCAAATTAACGATTTTGATATTTGATCTGAGCTTTAGATTTCTTCGTAATATTTCCCTTTTTCGTTCTAAACGATTTAAGATTTATTTATCAAATATCAATTTTATTACTAGGAAATATAGGTATATGTATATATATAATTTTCCTATACACATTCTCTTCTTTGTATAATAAAAAAAACTTATTCTTTCTCGTTTCGTACACAGATTAAAAAACTTTTTAAAATTTTTTACTATGCTTTAACTGCAATACCTATATAATAATTATGATACAACACTCGTTGTAATTATTATCATTATATTTGTATTATTGTCTTTTATCTGTTTTCTTTTATATGTACTGTGTTTTTTCTTTCCCTCTTTTCTTTCTTTCTTTTTGTATTGATTATACTACGTTTCGACACCTTTATATAAAATATTTTAGTTTTTTTATTTACATCATTAAAGTTACTTTTGTTAATAAAGAAATAAGTAAATAAATATCTTTTGTTAGATTTATTGTTGCTGCGTTCGTATGATGTCATTGTGACGTCAAAATGACGGGTAAAAATCAGAGTTTGATCGCTGAACTATTATGACTTCAAAATGACTGTACAGTGACTCGTCATAAAATCATTACATGACAATATTTTGACTTTCAGGATTTTTATATTAATTTTTGGGGAAAACACGATAATATTCTCTCACGATTTCAGAGATCATTAACCAATTCTCTTAATCGCTTTTTATTATTACCTACTATTCCCTCTGTTTCATGCATCTTTGATCTTAATTTCTTGCTCTTGACGTCGATCTCTCTCTCTCTCTCTCTCTCTCTCTCTCTCTCTCTCTCTCTCTCTCTCTCTCTCTCTCTCTCTTCTGTCTCGCTCTTTTCCAATTAATTCATGCAGAACGAATCGTTCTCCATATTCTTGCTTTACTTTGCGATTAATTCGTAGGAACTGTATACAACCGTGTTTGTACAAATCTCTTTTAAACAATTCATTTTATATTATTTATTTTTACATTAACAACATACTGTTTAATTGTTATATATTTTTATTTTTACTAATATATTAATTGTCTCGAAGAGAAAAAGTTAAAAAATCTTAATTTAAATTATTTTAATACAATTTTAATTTATTTATTTAATTGATTAGATGTCTTAAATTTGTATCGTTAATCTAGATATATAATCTTGTAGCATTAAATCATAGTCTCTATTTTAAATGTCCATTAAAAACTAACAATAAATTAATATTGTTATTTTTATATTTCTTTTTTCTGACGCAATGTTTATATGAAAACCCACAGTGGTCCCGCAGGGATTTTATGACAGTCCATCACTTTCTCTGCTATGGATGTTCTAACAAATCATGCAGTTTGCCAATTCCTCGACGATCTAAAGTTAGCATGTACGGTGAGCCAAGTGTAACCTAACGAGATCTAGGAAATAATAAGCTAAAACAAACCGCGCGCGTGCGCGCACGCGAAAGAAGGAAGGATTCAAGAGAGAGAAAGCAAGAAAGAAGAAAATAAGAGAGAGAGAGAGAGAGAGAGAGAGAGAGAGAGAGAAAGGAAGAGAAGAAGAAAGAAAAAATGTGAAAAAAATATAATTATAATGAAGAAAAGATTTAATGACGGAAATTGGAAAGTAAAAAGAATAGGAAGTGCAAAAGCAAGCTTCAGAATATGAACCAATTATGCATTACTTATTCTAATACATCAAGGATGCAAAAATCATCCATAAATTAATCATATTTAATTAATAATAATTTATTATAATAAGCATCTAATGTCTGTCTGTCTGACCGCGAACTACTCATTCATTAACCGATTTTCTTCAAACCGGTGCCAAAATTTTTCTAATTTTTCGGGGATGCATGGGCAACAATGGGTTTAAATTTTTTTTTAGAAAGCTTTTTTTGTAAAATTCGGCTCATTAATGAAAAATTAAATCCATCGTTGCCATCCCCAAAAAATTAGAAAAATTTTGGTATTGAACTGTATGATGTACTTCCGTGCGTAGCGCGGGCTTAAAAGGTATAGTAATTAATAACAGTTGTATTAAATCGAACATAATATATTGCGTATGGTTAGGTATTGTGTATGGTAACAAATGCAAAATTGTAAATACAAATGTCTCAACGTATCGTTCACGGAATTATCCTGTATTTATTTTTGAATACATACAATAAGTTTTACTCCAGAAATTAACATTTTATTTCGCATATATTTCTCTATCGAAATAGGTTGCTTAAGGTTACTTAATGAATAAGTACACATTTCTAATTAAATTTCTAGTATTTTTGATTGCCATTACATATATTTTTAATATATTTTATCGAATTGTCAACTTGTAAAAAACTAGAGCATACACTTAATTAATCAATGCCCACGAGCACGTCGATCGACTACAAGAGTGATTTGTTAAACTAAATAAATTATTGTCAATTGCATGCTCTCATTATCCATCGATCTATCGTTCTATGTCTATGATATAAAAATCCATGTATTCTCACTTATCGTTTATAGTCCAGGTGCAGATAACTATAGTTTGAGGAACATTAATGATAGAAATATAATTTTACATTAAATTCTAGCCATTGTGCGATATGTGTATATTATTACTTAAGTTTCCAATCGTATTTACATATTCCGATAAAAGTTCAAAAATAAAACAATTACTTATGAACTGTTTAATATATTTTACGGATACGTATATACATATATAATTGCTTGTATCACATGCACAAGAAATATATTTTATAGAGTAATAAATAAATATTTACTTTTCTTGTATTTAATATAATTAATCATATTAGCGTACACACATATTATGTACAAATAAAAACTATAATTTATAAGTAATTGCTTTGTCTTTCGACTTTTATCGATAAATAAACATATATATATATATATATATATATATATATATATGTATATATTATTTATACATATTACGTTGACATTGTATAATATCGTCGCTCGTTCCAAAAATATAAAGCAAAAATTAATTTTATGCAAGCCAACAAGAACGTGATACATTCTCTTCTTCATTATTGTATGGCACAAAAAAGTTAGAAACGACGAATATTGTTCTGTTAAACGCTAACGTATTCTTTATTTAATTGTCACATATCAATTAATCTGTCGCGTTCGGATTTGTGTAAGAGAATCCGCGGAAAACACCTTGATCCATCGAAGTCAAGATCTGCTCGGGCACTGGCGTGAGCCTCGGACGTTCGGTCGTGAATGCCGTGTCGAAGTATTTTGTGTCCAAAGTGTGGTCGAGCGCGGGCTTAAACGGTGGTTCCAATTGTCTCTTCTCCAATCGATCCCAGGGCAAATGCTGCGGAATCGGAATGCTATTTGACTGCTAAATCGCACACGATACATTTCTCTGCCATCTAAAAAAATCGTAACAAATTGTACCTGAAAAAAAGCATGTACAGCGATTTCGTGAGCAGGTAGCCGCTTTCCAGAATCCTTCTCCAACAAACAGATGAGTATATCGGTAGCCTCTTGACTCAGATACCGAGGTATGAATGGCCGTTCGTTGCAAATGCTCCAAAACAGTTCATCCTCATCGCATCCAGAAAACGGCGATTGACCAGTCAACATCTCGTACAGTAGAACGCCATACGACCACCAATCCACAGCTTGATTGTACTTGAGTCCTTTTATTATCTGCAAACAGGAGTTATTAAATGATTTTGTCCATTAAATAATTAATAATAAATATAAACAGAGGAAAAATAGAGAAATAAATTATATTTGAAGAGAATGATACCTCTGGCGCCATGTAATCTGGCGTGCCACAGAACGTATCAGCTGTTCTATCCAGGAAGATCTGAAGTTTACACATGCCGAAGTCCGCGATTCTAATGTGGCCGTCAAAGTCGAGTAGCACGTTGTCAAGTTTGAGGTCTCGGTAAACGATACCCTTCTTGTGCAAAAAGTTCAATCCGGACCAAATCTCGGCGGCGTAAAAACGCGCGCGCACCTCGGGGAATCGGCCGGACTTCTGTATGTGAAACATTAGATCACCCCCGTTCAGGTATTCCATAACAAAGAAGAGATGCGAGTCGGTTTGGAAAGTGCAAAACAGATGACAGAGATAGGGATGCCTCGTCGCCAGCGTGAGGACCTTTCGCTCGATCAACGTGCACTCGACATCGTCGTCCTCGAGCACGACGTCTTTCTTCAAACATTTCACCGCGTACACGGATTCCGTGCCGCGCAACTCTGCCAGCAACACCTTACCGAAGCTGCCTTTACCCAAGACCTGCGGAACGGAATGAGAATTCAAAATAGTATTCCAGTTTATAAACGTTTAACGGAAATAACTAATATTTCTTGCTTGGTGGTTGCGTAATTATAAAGCAAAATTATTTATTATAATCAGTATTTGCCTTAGATGATTTTAAAATCATCAAATTGTATCATCAATTGTAAGATAAAGATAAGATGAAAATCCGTAAATTCATCTTAGATGAGATAAAGATGATTTTGCTTTTAATTAATCTAGATGAAAGATAAAATAATTATTGCGATTTATGTAGAAAATTTTCTAGATAATTTTGTGTTTATGAGACTATTCATAAAAAATTATAAAAAAAATTTTTCAAATTTTTATTTCCCAAAATTAAAATTTTTTGTATGTTTTGTCTGATAAACGGTTTCAAAGGGGTACACTTATTTACTGTGCTGAAGACGTTCTACTGTCATCGACGATGCATGGCAGGGATGTATTATATTTGAAAAATATTTTTTACATTTGGAAAATTCAAAAGAGATTGGATTACTTCACTGTTGGAAAATTTTTGTAGGTTTGTGAAAAAAGGTCCTTATTAAAATTTTTGTGTAAAATAATCAACACATACATGTGTAAATTTAACATATGCCTGCTATGTTAATTGAACTTAACAAATTTAAAATGTAAAATTATTAAAATAATTTATTTAAAGAATATGTTAAAGTAACACAATTTGAACGTATTTATTAAATGTGTTAAAATTTACAGAAAAAGTGTGTTGATTTTATCTTACAATCTTAACTTCAACATAAAAGTTATGTTAATTGTACACATAATTAACCTCAAAATTACGATCAGAATTACATTTCTTTTCTGTTGAAATATTTTAACATAGTATCGGTGTTACTATTTAACACATCCATATTATTATGTTAAATTAATTAATACAAAAATTTGAGTGGACATGCGATTTATGTTATATTTAACACAAATTTTCCAACAGTGTTCGACTTAAATTCCAAATACGAAAGTGCTTTGATGTTACCACTAATAATTGTTTGATTATTGTCCTCTTTTTTCCAATATTGAGAAAGAAATATTCTTCTCCGCTACTAGAAGTTAATCTGTTTTCGAATGACATTTTTGCATTATAAATAATCTACTTCTTTCAAAAATAGGTCTTTATACAACTTTATACATATAACGTTTTGGAATCCAATTTAATTTAAACGGCGATAAAGAAATAGCAGGAAGAATGAAAATCCTACCATCTTAGATAATTTTTAGATAAGATGACATGATTTTTTATCTAAGATAAAGGTGAATACACTTTGTTTTTATATAGATAAGATAAAGATAATCCCATTTTTTTAATATCTCTGGATGATTATCTAAATAATTTTATTTAGATACTGGCAAACACTGATTATATATATAATATATATAATCTGTATCAATATATATATTATAATTATTATTATAATATCATAAAGCAAAATTATTTATCTTTCTTTTCTCTCAACATGTTCGAATCATCTTTTTTTCTCATATAGTTGATTAATCGATTTTTGCTTATAATATCGAAATAAGTTATTTTATAATATAAAAATAATATCTCAAAATAAGTTAATTCTTTTCATATGTCATCATTTTTTACATTATTACCATTTTTGTTCGATATAAATTGATAAAACATATTGATAAAAATATATTTTCATTGTATTAATTATAAATACACACAATTCAATGAGAGAGCATGTATCATATACATATTTCCAACAAAAAAAAGCTTTATTGATAATTCATCAAGATTTAATTAACTGTTCATTAATCTACCTATAAAATGCAAGAAGAATCTTTAATACATTTTATCAATTTATATTGTGAAATATGCATTGCAGCGTGGAAAGAAATTAATTCATTCTTCATGTGATGCAAAACGTTGGTTTTACATAATTTCTTTTAACTTGTGTGACGTCATAATTCAATATAAAATATAAATAGTTGCAACGAAATAGAAATCTTAAAACTACATTGTCACTATTACGCGTGCTCGATTAGATTTAAAATAACATGTAATTGAATTTAGATGAATGCTCCAAGTTTATAAACCGAGCGGTAAGTCTCGTCACGCGCATCTGGACGTTAAAAATAATGCGTTGCGCATGTGCTAATTCTGGTAATCTATATTTACATAGCTATTCCGTACAAATTCTGCTTCAAGTATCCTCGCGCGCAAATAAATCCTTGATAATGCACGGCCGTTTCTCCGTGAAAGCAAGGCGAAATATATTCCTTGGCCATTACGCTCGTTCATCGATAGTAAACATGGAAATTGGACATTGGTCCTCTCATCCGCTGGAAGATTTCCTCGTGGAAAGCACCGCGTGAGTCAACCGGTTCACGTGATGTAAATACACGTGATTCAGATTAATTCTAGTCCAATTTCAAGCCAAGCTGCACTCGGCGAATCTTTCGGATCTATGTTCGCTAATAAGGATCAAATAAATACTTACGGAATTGATATCAATTACTCCGAATGTTCGTGAATGCGAAATGAGTGTTTAGAGATAATCATTAATATATTAACCAAAAGTTTACGCGAATTTATCTTTCGTATAATTCAGAATTTTCAGAATTTTTCAGAAATTAATAAAAATAATTGTTGCTCTTGTCGACAAAGGTTTTCGTACGTACAAGATGAATAAAATTTTCACAAGAATATATTGTGGGAATGTTTCTCTGAAGATATGCCAAGTTCAACATGTAGAAACAGAATAAACACTATTTTCTTTTATTAATGTATAGTGTATTGCATGCAAAGAATTGCCGAGTGAAGCCCCTCCCCTATCTATCTCCCTTTCTCTCCCTCTTCCCTCTCCTTCTCTCACTCTCCTTTCCTCCCTCCCGCCCTCTGTCTCCTTTCCCTCTTCTTCCCCCTCCTTCCTTCTTCTCTCCCTCACCCGTTCTCTTCCCACCTCTCCCTCTTTCTTCTCCTGCTCCTCTACCTTCCTCCCTTCATCTCTTTCCTTCTCTTATCCCTGTCCTTCCATATCTGTACCCCTTCTCACAACTTCTTTTTCCTTTCCCCTTTCTCCCTCCCACCTTCCTTCCCTTTTTCTTCTCTTGTCTTCTTCTCCCTCTCTTTCTCTTCCTAGTTCTTTCCTTTATCCTTTCCTTCTCAGTTTTGGTTCCTTTTTCTTTACTCTATCCTCTTTTCTCGTCTTTTTCTTACATGCTAGAAAGAAATTCTTAACGATCGTTAAATTAAAATTTGCAAAAGATGTTACTTTAATACGTCGGGTGAAGCTCTATAAGATATAACAAATTTTTTTGTCATTCTCATTTATTTGCTAGTTTTAGCAAAGTCGATCTAAATATTCGAAGCGTAATGGCAATTATTACTGGAATGCGAAATTGCTTTAATCGTGGCATCTCCTTTGTGAGGTATATGCGAATAGGTACGAGATAGGCGCACACGATTATATGCACACAAAGTACATAATGTAGTCTAGGAATAGTCGGTTAATTTTTGGAACTGGCTGAATAGATGCGCATGACGCGCATCGCGACAAACAAAAAGTTACACCAATGCACAAAAAGTATATGTATAATTAATAAAGTCAAACATTCGCATTTGAGTGGCACGTGTAGATTTTATCTACAATAATAATATGGAATTACAGACGTGTTTCATCTTTCTTTTTAAGGGAAGTATTGACAGGATTTTCGACTTGTACTTACTTTGAGAAAATTAAAATCGGTCACGGTGTATTTCTTGAATCTGGGCAGATTCGTCGCCGGCGGCGTTATCCGACCACTCGGAAAATGATCCGAGGAATCCGAATTCCGACTCTGATTATCCGATGATTGTGAAGGTGCTAAATAAATAATAATCAGTGAATCAACTATCCTTATAACTGATATACACAGAAGTAAATATTAAACACGTGTCGTTAGAATATGTTTGTTAAAATATAAGCATATATTTTTTTCTTCGTTTCATGCAACTTGCTGGACAGACAGGAATAATTTGATTTCAGTTTCTCGATTCAGTTTCAACGAATGTGAGAATATGGATGAACATATCATGAACGATCTGCGCGCGCCTGTTGTGTATGTATGTGTTATATAATTTGCATATACAGAGTATCTGATAATAGGTATAACACCGCTCGTGAGAAGCTAGAATCAAACCAAATAGAAACGTCCTTTACTATTTTGTGATTTTCTTAATAATTAATGAAACTGCTCTCTGTACTTACCCGCAAGTAGTGTTAGATCTATTATTTTCACACACTCTACATAAAATATCGAAGTATTTTTCTTGCGAGCGTCAAGAAAACTTGTGATTATATTTGATAATTTACTACGTCGTTTCTTTACCATTACCATGTAACAACTAATCATACAGCAAACTAATTTGGCAAGGGACTTTTTTTAAGAATAACTTTGACAACTCGGGCATTACCTGCCTAATTCGTATCCGTTTCATGAAATCAGGCGAAGAACGAAAGAATATCCGAAAAATATTATGTATCACTTTAACAGAGATATGTTTATTGCGAAATGTTGCAGTTGAATAATTTTAACAGCGCGAGAGGTATTCAGATCGTTACTCACTTCTCTTCAGAGCTTGCAATGCTTCGGCGACTAGCTTCTGATTCAATCCACATAGATTTCCTGTCAGTTTTTCGCATTTCTTGTGGCAAGCCATGTCACAATCTACAGGAATTTAGTTTTATCGAAAACTAATCAAAAGATATTTATGCTTATAATTCGCTAAATATTAAACGCAATATTTTTATTATTTGATCTTGAACTGGCGTAAACAAAAGATTTGATTTTTACTATATATATACTACGTGCCATTAGAATATAATAGTCTAATATATATCATATCATTGTAACTCTTATATGATACCATCAGTGGTGGAAGCAGAATGGCGGCAATACTTACAAAAATGTTTAATGAAAAAATCAAGTTTTACATGAAATCTAACACAAATATATTTATATATTTATATTTTAATACGACAGTCAATAAATTGCACTATTTAAATTATATATTGTACAATAATATTAATAAATGACTTATTTGAATATTACATTTTTTGTAAAAATAACTTTTAATTCCCTTTTTTAGCACAGAAAGAATGCACTTGCGATTTACCTTGGTATATAATAACTGTTACTCTTGTCGGTACAAGATATCTAAAATACGCTGACAAAGTTTGACCAAACATCTTAAAAATACCCCATATATTGTAACGCCCTCCTACATAGTTAGATATAAATGTCATTGACATTACGGCAACGACCTTACGTCATTTTAATAGCACTAATAGTGTGCGCGGGCGTCGCGCTGACTATCGCACCTATCGCTTCCACCATTTCCCGAACGTCAACACGTGATACTGTTAAAGTTAAAACAAAACTCGCCGCGAAGGAATGACGTAAAGAACGAGTTTTCACGAGCTTGAAAATGTTCCGGCGTGTTGAACCAAAAGACCTCAACTCAATCCTCTGGGTTTACAATACACCTATATATAGTGCATAAGTTTTGGTACAAATATTTTCGACAAGCATCTTCGACAAAATTCCTCTTTTACAAGATGTAGTTTTTATGTCCATTGCGTATAATTCGTCAATTTAAAAATCAATATACATACGTGAAAGTAATTCCGCACATGTAGTCGTTGAAATGCGGGCAAATGTTAATATTACTAACAGGAATTAAAATGCTATCCATGCGGGGACACTTGTGCAAATATCTCTGCGACGAGACTAATAACTACAACTCAGCTAGGTTCTGTCTAATTCCGTAACACATACGCCTACATACAAAATTATTGCCAGGAAATGCGAGGATTGTTAACAAATACTTGAAGAATTCAAACATAACGTAAACTAAATTAATATTCTAAATTAATATCATCACATTAGTATGAATTAGTATTAGCATTTTCCACATATTCTTTTAATATTTTGCTAAAGCAGAAAAAAAAATTTTTTTACGATAAATAGATAAAAATGGCATAATAAATGATTTTTTTAAGCAGCAACTTTGGCGATGCAACTTAACAATTGCTTTCACGTGTAGTTCCACACTAAAGAAAAATGCAAAAAATCCTAGAGCGTTTTAATGTCCGATTTATGCTTATAGTTCTCTAATTATGATCATTATTTTATATATATATATATATATATATATATATATATATAATATGAGACTTTTATGTAGAAATACATATTTATCATTATATTATAAATTCAATATTAAAAAATCCCACATGTTTCTTATGAAAAAGAGACCTCGGTCAAATTGAAATCAAAATCAAATCCATTCTGAGATATGTGGTAGTTTTTATGATTTTGAACAAATGTCCATACACTTCATACATACGCGAGCGCGCACGGAACTCAATATTCACAAATACGCGCGCATGTATACCCATTACAAATAAAAAAAGGCATCAGGTTATCTGAAAAGAATATGGCAGACACTCATTGTCAGATTCTATAGAATCCGATTGGATGCACTCAGTGCACACTGGTGCATATTAAAGCCGTTATACACTGATTTAACTTCTAATCTTTAAAGTAAAATGCAAATATCTCGACTGATAAAATGCCTAATATATATTTTACCAAATAGCACAATAAAGAGTATTGAAGATTTCGTGATTTAATCCGTTTATATTAAACATAAACTTTATATATACACGTTTATTTGTGACAATTTTAATGTGCACCAGTGCGCACTGAGTGCATGCAATCGAATTTGCTATAGACTTCAGAGCTTCACATTTTTTTATCCTTTGATTTTCTGTGGTTGTGACAATGGAGATATTTGTTCAGAGTCATGAAAATTATAATAAATCTCGTGGTCCAAAACGGAGCAATATTTGACCGAGATTATTTTTCCGTGAGTTATTAAGTTGTTAACTATGCATAATGTATATTGAATTAATGAGAATATTAATTAATTAAGCAAATTTTGATCTGCATCCCACTTCCAAATGTTTACGTCCCACTCTATCTCTTTTCGGTAACTCGAAAATGATTAACCAACGTTTAGTTTTGATTCAGTTTTTATCATTTCCGGTGTTTCGAACTATATTTCAAAAAGCACCCTCATGTCACATCGTTAAGGACCTAAGATTTATGCATCGCGCATAATCGCATAATTTGTAAAAACCTATTGAAACAAACTCTTTTCACTATTCTAAGTGTTGAGACACCAGTAGAACCCGATTATTTATGCGCACAATAACGCATAATTGAGACCTTTTGCAGCATAATGTCATTTTCCCGCATAATTTCGCATAATGTTGCCAAAACACCGTATTTTCATCATAACATATCATAATTTCACGAGTTTAATCACCTCTATCAAGTTAGCCCCCCCTCCATCGCAAAAATAATCCGCACCTATTAAAAAATGTAGTGCTATTTATGTGCTAATTTGTTGCTCTAGTCCGGATTTTGTTGCTCAAGCCGTTTAGCAGGAAACGGCGATCGAAATGGGGGGAGGGCAGCTTGTCGTCAAGCTAGCCCCACTAAAAACACATATAGAGTGCTCAAATCCAAAAAAACAAATACACCAGAATTTGTTGCTTTTTTGTTGCTCCAAGATAACATTAATACGTATTAATAAGATGATTTGGGAAATTCCTAAAATTAACGTATTTTGTCGCGATTATGTTGTTGCGTCCTCGACTTTCGGGAAAAGAGTTTCGCAATTAATCGCGGGAAATACCGATGTTATGAGATAAGATGAACCGTGCCCTATCAGAATATGCAACGTATGATTTTGTTGCTCGCCTCTAACTGCAAATAAACAAATTATTTATCTCCGCGTCGACCGTTATCTACGACTTCGATGGCTAAAAATTATAAAGTAAAAGAAACTTTTACTTATAGTTTTTAGTCATTGAAGTCGTAGATAACGGTCGACGCGGAGATAAATATTTGCAGTTAGGGACGAGCAACAAAATCATACGTTGCATATTCTGGTAGGACACGGTCTATAGAATATTTAAATAACAAAAAGACCCGCCGGATTAGAGCAAATAGATCCGGACTAGAGCAACAAATTAGCACATAAATAGCACTAAATTTTTTAATAGGTGCGGATTTTTTTTACAATGGTGGGGGGGGGAGGCTAACTTGATAGAGGTAGTTTAATCACAGTTAATCGACATACATTCAAATTCGAATCTAGTGAATTCTGGTCAACACTTCTGTACCTTTATTTTTTTAGTTCAGTTACTAGGTATTGCTTGTGTTGTATCTCAAGAGATACTTTTAGTTTATTTTATGTTCTTCATTTCATTAATTAAATTTTATAACAATTATAACTCAAGTTAGAAAACTGTTCCATGCATATTTCATACTTAAATTTAATTTTTTTTATTTAATAAACTGCCTCTATAGATGGATTATTGTATCTGTATTTTGATTTCTTATTTCCCTCGACCCTCAGTGTACTCATTAAACTCCATCTCTACTGCTAGACAGTGGTTTGTCCCAAAGCAATAATGGTATTTAAAGTACATACTAAGAAACAAGATCATACACACTAAAATTCAGCTTATTTTAGACCGCATAATTTTGCATAATTTCAATAAAATTTCACGCATAATCAGGCATTTTTAAATGCATAAATCTTAGGTCCTTACACATCGTCAAAGTATTAGACTCTTTAAAAAAAATGTATATATATTTGGAAGCTGGATGTGTTCGACGACAAAACTTTGACGCGCAAGCAATCGCAAAAAGTAAGTACTCGAGATTCTCGGTGAACCGTCGAATCCAGAATCGTTGCTCCTCGTCGAATTAATTCTCTTGTGTTCGGAATCGTCGTTTGGTTCGACGCGGGTCGAGCCATTCTCGTCCGTACTCCCCGTCGTGGCGGTGCTCGTCGTACTTCCAGTGCTGTCGCTACTAATGGACGGTGTGCGCGAATGATGCCGTCTTCTCTTGATCTTTGCCCTTCTGACTTTAGAGAGATCTCGCGGCGTAGCCGTGAGCAATGCGGATGGCGTCGTGTAGAACATCCTTATAAGGTCGAGCGGGCGTTGCAAGGGTGTATTCTTCGGACTGGACTTGGGAGACGTTTTCGGCGAAGGTTTTGCTAGATGCTGCTTCTCGGGGACGAGTTTGGCAGTAAGCGTATTCTGTTGACTCGCCGTCGTTGGTAATTCATTGCCACAAGTCTCCTTCGGTCCCCGCTCACTCTTTTCCGATGGTGTTTTTTTGGTCGGTGCTTTCTTCTTTTTAATCGCACGCTTCGTCTTGGAGGTTTGCGGACTGATACTAGGACTGGCGGCCACGCTGGTCTCCTCTGACGCGACCGGAGTTTCCACATCGTCAGTGTTTGTCAAATCGTCCTGATTACTCCATCTCGAGATCTTTCTAATTAAAGAGGGATCAGGCGATAGCTCGTTTGTTGGAGTGCTGGGTTCCTCGAGTTCCTCATCGACCGTCCGACTGTCGGACTTTTCGGACAACTTAGGTGCTTCAACTATCTTTATTACCGGTATGGCAACTTCGATTGGAGTAGTCACGGAAATTGCTGTATCGGAATTATTCCGCTTCAACGAAGCTTTCTTTACGGTCGAGTTTGTGTCCTTAGTGTCAATTGCTATCGAAAGATTTCTCTTCTTTTTTGGCGGTACTTTCGGCACCTTTTTCTCGACTTCCGCTTTCGCAAGTTTCGCGATTTCCGCTTCTTTCATTTTTAAAGATTCCGAAAGTTTTCTTTCTTTCTCCTCTTCGACAACTACGTTACTGGATCCGACTGTCAAATTTTCGAGCTCCGCGATGCTCATTTTAATGTCGATCTCATTTTCCTTTCCATTAACTTTCGAATTTATCGAGTTCATTTTTTCCTCGACTTTGGAAATTGGAGAAGAAATTGTTGCCTCGCGAAAAGTAAATCCATTCGGTTGCTTCGATCTCGCCACTTCAGGACTACCCGGTGCTTTGATCTCGCTCCAAAAATCAATGGACTCGGTAGAGGCACTCCTCGATAATACTTCGTTTTTGTCCTGAAGGTCGCAACTTACGTCGAGCTTCATTGGCTTCTTTTCTGTTACTTTACTCAAAGATTTTATCGGCTCTGACGTCTTCTTAACGGATATGTCCTTGTCCGTGGCTTTTTCATCAATAGATACAGACTGTTGGAAAACCTTGGGGATTTTATTCAACAAGCGATCATTCATCAATTTCGAAGAGTCAACAGAAATACTTTTCTTCAAAACTGTCGTTTTGTCATTGGCGTCGTTGCGAAAAAATGATTTGCCATCTTCGATTTTCATTGTTTTAAATGCGCCTAAATCCTTTCCAATCTTTGATGAGTTCACACTGCTTTCGTTCGCATCTTTTTTTAAGAGAGTCTCCGCTTTGAAGCAAAACTTTGAATCTGCGCTGTTAAGCTTCGGCACCTTGCTCTTAGGACTGGGTAAATCTCTCGAGAAATCTTTTCCTACATCAATACGATTAATTTTTTTAATCGTATCAGTTTTTAATAGTTCTGCTCCTTTTGATGCTGTTTCTTCGGTGACGATTACCTTCGCTTCGGTCTTCGATGAATCAATTGTTTTTAAGAGATTTCCGTCAGTCTTTTTCGCGTTATCTCTCAATGTTTTTGTCAGATCGACATTTTTTGCTGGCTTAACATCCGTCGCTAATTTCGCCTCCTCATATTCATTGCTACGCACTTTGTCGTTTGTTTCCTTGGGCAAGGTCGTTTCTTTCGCTTCCAACTTGACTGCGTCATCGTGTCGAATCGCGTCGACTCTACAAGTTGGTTTATCCGCGTCTACGCCACTGGTTCTCTTCGAGGCATTGAAAGAGGAAACTTGCGCCAAGTTTGATGTTTTGTTCACCTTCTTTTCCGACAACGCGGTATCCCCAACGACGGCCTGATCACTTTTCGATGAGTCCGCCAGATACTCTGCGGTCTCTCGTAACGAAAGCTTTGGCGCTTCTACGGCATTATTTCTATCCGTATTAATTTTAGACAGTTTTGGCAGACGACAGGTCGCGCTATTTGTCGTGAGCGTCGCACCGCTGGCTCCGTTTTTACCAACATTGTCGCTAGCTTCGGTCTCGACAACGCTTCGCTTCATCGTGTCCTCGTCGTGCGACAACGCCGAGATCTTTGGCCTGTTCTCTTTCGCTACGAGCTTATCCTTTCCAACGGAAATAACAGAATTTTCGATGGCAAAAATCTCCGGCGTTTTGATAGTCGAATCGGCTTCTAGGCGATCAGATACCTTCTCTGTAGCATCGAACGCATTGTGAGCCTTTGGACTTTCGTCATTCTTTGTATCCAAGATGAAAATATCTTCAGATATTCCTCGAGGATATTCCATTTGTGAGTCGTTTTTCAATGCGTTCGTCGAAACAAAAGCTGAAATGTTCGATTGTATGGGATTTGCTGCTATCTCGGCTTTCTTCGCTGAGTCTCCAATAACGATTTCTTGCATATCATTCTTTGTTGCTGAGACGGGATCTCGTTTATCCCACGAGTCATCATTCGATATGGAATGAATGTCTTCCCTTACCAAGGATTCCACCTTCTTAGATTTACACACTATTTTCTTTAACGTTTTAATGTCCTTATTAATATCACTTGCCGTTTGAATCTTGCAATTCGACTCCGTCGAATCTTTATCTGTTAAACATTTTAACGCATTGCTTCCAAGAATATTATTTTTGACGTCAACAAAGCCATTCGTCAATTGATCTTCATCGACTTTCACATTGAGTTTATTGACTTCGTCCAGTTTTTCGTCAAGTTTGTCCGTAGGCTTTCTCATTGTCAAATACACGCTATTTCTGGACGGATCCTTTACGTAAGGTTTTCGCACCGCTAACACGACTTGTGTTTCCGCTTCGTCCGTATCGTTCGAGGAAACGTCCGTCCTATTCCCAGTTCCGAATCTCCTGGGAACAGATACCTTTTCCTTGAACTGCTCGACCGTCGATTTGCGCTTGTCATTCTCAGAACTCGTATTCACCCAAATTGTCGAAAAATCCCCTGCGCTATTACAGGCCTCGATCTTGTACATCTGAGGTCTTGACTCATCATCCTCTTTAATCTGCGAATCAGTGGAAATTTCGCTAGAGATGCTCGATTGCCTGTTATCTATTTTATCAATCGGCGACAGTTTGTCGGTAGACAATCGTTTTTTCTTTTTCATTTTCTTCATGGCTTTCCTCATCCTTGCCGCGGCCGCTTCCTCTTCCTCCTGAGTCATCGTGTCGGAATCGACGTTGTTCGCGTAATAGGAGCGCTCGATGATCGGCCCTCTCGCTGTCGTGCTTTTTCTGAATACTAAAGTACCTTGACGCGCCTCGTTTTCAATCTGCGCCTGCTCCTCAGCCACGAGACTATCCAGGACCTTCGCCTGCACTTGCGCGTACGCAGCCTCCCGTTGTATTTGCTCAGGATCGAGCTGCAAATCGGCGGAAGACCTGCGCCGCGTGAATCTGCGGGTGATTCGCTTCTGCACAGCTTCTCGCTCTTGAGGATCTTCCAAACGATCTAAATTGATCTGATGATACAGACGTATTCCCTGTTGGCTCCCGTCGCCGTCAGACTTCTTGTCTTTAATGAGGAATTTTTCCATTAGAAGTTCGCCCATCGACTTCTCATGTCTCTCGTAGTGCTCGCGTAATGCCGGATTGTCTTTCAGAGCCTGCGATCTGATCTTGATAGTCGGCCGATCGCGGCGTAGCCGATTTCTAGGAGGGTTCCCATTGTGCGAAAGTATTCTCGGTGACGAGACATCGATGTCCGCTGTGTCGATCACTCGTCTCGCCGATCTCACCGAGATCGGCGAGAAACGATGAAGATGGCTGAGCGGGGATTCCGAAATCGTTGACAGATGCGGTGAGAAACGCGACAGCGAAGTGTGAAAAGGCGTTCTGTGCGAAACATCATAATCTCATTTGAAATTGGTAGCCATAATCTACATTTGCATACGTAATTTGACTTCCATTTTGGCGGATATTTTTCTCGTGGATCGTTCGACGTGTTTCTTACACAAATAGTAAGGCGTTTAGATTAAGCCATGTATGAAACCGATCGTTAGAAGCTCGAGCCTTAAATTAACGTCATCGCAAATGAGAAAATGTTACTACACTGTCCAACAAAAAAATGACTTTTTTCGACCACAAAAACGATGGTAAATGTTTTCCGTAGTTCTTGAATACAGTCCCGTTTACCAAATTGATCTATCACATCACAATTTTGAATGCGAGTTAAAAATTGTAAAAGAGGCTATTTTAAAGTATTTTAGCATGTTATTACTACGATATATATGTAACAAAGTTTGCAATTAAAATTAAATATGTTATTAGGACTTTTAGCCCTTAAAAGAGATTTGTCGTGTCGATTACAGTTAAAAGAATTTATCGAAAATCAAGAGCCATCTCTGTAGTCGAAAGTGTGAAAGTGACATTTTGAGTCCGTATATTAATGTAAAATTTTCAAATTCGGACTTTGTGTCGCAATATCTCCGCTCGTAGAGTACGTAGAGAAAAAATAAAAACACTTTTGTTATATAATTCAAACCCAAGCTATCGATTGAGCCTACTCAGAACTCAATCTGTTCAGTCATTATGGAGATCTCAAAATCTCGGGTACTCGCAACTTGTCCGCTCGCGTAAAGATACACGAGGCGGTCTCGCGCAACACTACCGTGTCTCTTGATATTCATAATTAATATAAAGTCTATCACAAATTATAAGGTCATTAAGACCCATTAAACATTTTTTAATTATGTTATTCAAACTCTTAAGGGTTTTTCAGTTAAATACTAATCTGATATCAAAATTAACAAATTCAGTTTAATCATTTCATTCAATTTAAATTGTATAAAAACTCCTTATGCATGAATTATTTCAAAAATTCGAACACTTCAATTTTAACATTCGACCATTTTGAATTTATCAACTTTGACATCTGATTAATGTTTTTAATGTTAAGCGACCAGTGGAGAAACTCTTAAATTTAAATAATATAATTAAAAAATATTTGGTTAATGGCATTTGTGAGTCACAACTGACGCAATAAATCCTATATCAATTATAAATATTTTTTAATCATAATCGACACGACAAATTCCTTTTAAGGGCTGAGAGTATTAATAACATATCTAATTTTAATTATAAAAGAATTTGTCCAACACGTCACATATCATATAATATATGGCATTAAAATATGCCAAAATATCATATAATTATTGGCATTATAATATACCAAAATACTAAAAAATAACTTTTTTTGCAACTTTAATTACAAATTTCTCAAAATTGAGATGTAATAGAGCAATTTGATACCAAGACGTATTCAGCACTTAAAAGACTACGATAAACGATTAGGCCAGTCATATTGGACATCAAACCTTCTAATTAATCTTCCCGGAAATAACGGAAAAAATCACCGGTGCAACATAAAAAAAACGACGAAATTGAGAATTTTCGGGATCCGAGTCTCGGAGTTTGACGACGCGTGCAAGCTAAACGACTGACTTGACGATCAATGTTGTTTAGATCATAATTGTAGATAATTTTACGCTCTACAAAAAAGGTACGTATAGTTAGTTACCCTATCTTGCTTAGTTTTCGAGATATTTGAGAAAAAATCAAAAAATCGCGTTTTTTGTTGATAATATTGTTAATAACTTTTTATTCCCCGTTAATTTTGTGAAGCAAAATAAAACCCACTTATAGCACCTCAAATTAAAGCGATTCATGGTAGTTGAAACTTGGGAAGATTAATTGGAAGGTTAACCCCCTAAATTAGTCTAATATGACTGGCCTAGATTGCCTTTGCCCTTGTGCATTTTTTTTGTTAACAGTTATCAGCATAAAAAATACGTGTGTTTGTTGCACAATTTTACAAGACAATTTTACTTTACCTGTATTTTAAGAGCACAAAACAAATCTTACGTAAGCAATGTAGCATATAGAACATAGAATATAACAAAATCCTAAACACGTCTCATCTGGTAACATCATGGGATATGCATTGCGATATGTTCGTATTAATTGACAAGCCCTTCGATCGGCTATTACATCAGCTATTATTTCATTGCCAAATGCTTATTTTTGCTCCTTGTTACGTTGCAGAACGGAAACATTTCACGAACACTTGTTAGACACACATGTGGAAAGTAAACGTGGCCAGTTTGATGAAGACATTTGATCGATCGACGCGTAAATGGATACTATTTTATAATCACGCCTGGAAAATTCTTTCAATTGTATGAAATTGAAAAAAGATATTTATTTTATCTGTATATATTTTATTGTCTTTATTCTTATCACGTATGGCAGACTAAAAAATTAAAAAAAAAAATATATATATATCCCATTTTTTTAAGATAGTACTCACACAAAAAAGAAAAATGTTGCTGCGAAGATGTATTATTTTCAAGATACTGAAATACAAATAAAAACGACATATTTTGATGGAAATGCAGTTATATTTTCTTCTCTCTACTCTCATGTAAAATTGTTTTAAAAAATGGAGCACACAAATATTGTTTTACTTAATATAGACACATTTTTAAAATATATCTCTGACACCTGATAACAATTGAATGGAATCCAATTCGGAAATATTTAAAATATAGATATTTCCAATATTTTACAACAAACGGATATATGCGCGATTTATATAGGTTTATCACTAAACTTGTCGATTATAAATTTAACATTCGTTATTTCCTATGATGTCACAATCAGATTAGTTTATAATTAATTCCCAAATTCATCGTTATTGCTATCACGCAATGATAAATGATCTAGCAAATCGTAAAAGTCGCGGATGCGTTTGCCTCGCCAAGAATAAAAGACAAGAAATTTTCACCAATTATAACGCGCTGTCCGCTCGCGTTATGTATTTTACAACAATGTATGATATATTTTTAACAACTTTTTTGAAAACTAAAAATTTAAATTAAAGTCAATACCGATAATAATCAATATCGACTCTCAAGTTTTTTTTATTGGTCACGATTTGAATTTTTAATCTACAGACAATTATTGTCTATTTAACTGATTTTCTCAAAACATTTTAGAGTTTTAAACGCAACATGTACACCTTGGCGACCTTGAGAAAGATTTCCACCGTCAAACGTCCTTGAGAAAGATTTCCACCGTTAAATGTCCGTCCAAAAAAAAAGAACAAATTTTATCCTAATGGGAATAAGATACGAAAGAAACTTCAACTTCCTTGCTAAAATAAATATCGGATACAAACGATGATGTTTTTGGTTTGCATTGGATTAAAATTGCTCTATTCTTACCGTGCCGTGCCTGTCATTAGCGAGCTGTGATTAGCGTATGCTCCTGCACCGTAATAGTATGGGACATCGTTATAGTACGGCATTTTCTTTTACACCTTTATTCTCTGTTTACACCAAATGACAATAGTTCGACGACAGTAACGAACGATTGAGCTCGTGAGGAACGATCGGCGCGTTGGTCGAGGGGACGACTGAACCAAACTGCGTTGTGCTCTTAGCAGCAGTTAAACGGCGGATAAACGCGGCAGCTCCGGCTCTCAGGTGTGCGAAAAGCGAAGCCGTTCTCACGGTTCAGAGAGCCAAGACCAACTGAGTTTAAGCCGGCGACCCGGTGTAATAATAGAATTCTAGTATATGAGGCTTCCAAGCACCTAACTATACTACCCGACTCTAATAACCCGCTCGCACACGGCCGGCTATTATGGCTGGTAGTTGCAACGGCGAGAGGAATGCGGAACAATAAGCTATCCGCATCCTCTTCAGCGTCGTTACGTTTAATAATACTCATTCATGTTAACGAGATCATTAGGGATTTTTATTAAGGGAAGATAACGTGCGCACGAACGAAAGAAACGAAGAAATTGATTGTGAATTGTTAGGAACGAGTTTTAATTACGTTTTATTTATTTGTACATGTAATCAATTACGTCAAGTACAGGAATTACATTTATTCAAGAGAAAAGTATTGAAATCCTCAAATATAACGGAAAAAAGTTTTGACTAAACTTACAATTTTAAAGAGAAAATAACTACCGTTCAAAGTTTGAAAGCACTACTTTTTTAAGAAAAACAAAACAGTGGTGCTACTTCAAAAAAAATGTCATATGAGAAACTTTATTATCTGTTTTAACTATTCAAAACAGTATTATTTGTTTCTAATCATTTTCCAAGAAAGTCTTTTTCCTAACGCGAGCGTGAAATGGGCCGCTTTTCGCGCGAATATATTTAAGGTGGTAATAGTTATTGTCTCACCCTGTATATATGAATATGAATATTTATTATAAAATATATAAAATATATTAAACAATTCACAAATAATTTTCTTTGTTTCTTAACTTTCATCAACATGCACACATCAGGTTTCTAACATATTATTTAAATAATTTTTTCAGAAAATATTGTTTCAGAAAAATAATGACAAGCACTATTTTTCTGAAAAATCTATCGTATCTATATACACATGTGACAGGCACTATCGCGTAATAAAGATTTTTCCGATGTATGTTAATTACTTTTTAGTAATACAATTTGTGTAGTAAAAAAGAATCTGAGAAGGAGAATCGTCGCTCATCTTCTGTTTGTTTCTAATTAATACTATTATACTTATATAATTCTAATAAATATCACGATGTCAATAAGTAAAGAAATGATAACTGAAACAATAATTTATATATATTTCGCTTCTTACTTCAATTAGATCATATTATGTAATTTACAACTTCAATATAGTATCTGATTGATATCTATTATATACAATAGAACAATTAAGAAAATAGTTCTTGCTTGCAGTTCAAGATATAATTAGTAATGCGAATACATGTTCAATAGAACAAATTAATAATAGTCCTTGCTTGCAGTTCAAGATGTAAGTAGTATTTAAAGCTTACTGTAAGATTTAAAGATACTGTGAGATTTATGTAAAAAAAAAAACGTAAAATGCGCGGAATACATACGTGTGCAAGGATAAAGCAGATAGAGAGAGAATATGCGTAAGCAAAGTGTAATAATGTATGTCATGCAATTTTATTACTTTCACGTATGTATGTTAAATTCTAATTAAACGTTATGCTCGCGTATATCACATGTTGAATCAGTTGTAACCGGTACACAAATAGAATAACTTAAAGCTATCAAGTTACATAAAAGTCTTTTTTAATTGTGCCATTTAGGTTGTTAAAATCTGTCCCGAACGACATTCTTACCGTCGCATCTTAAACCTTGTCGGAACAATCCGTACAGCATCGAGCCGCAATGATCACAGAAGGTCGGTGACATGAACGTGTAAGTGCGAAATCTGTGGGGAACGTCTATCTTGAAACGTTCTCTCAAATACTGTAACGAAATAAATATTTAATAATTCAAATAACAAAACAAATGGGCAAAATCGCCGTTATCATATCGAATTGCCTAGTAATAGTTACATCACTTAAATATTCATATGGTACACTTATAGAGTGTGAATTAAAATAATATCAATGAAAATTTATAAGTTCAATTTTTATTATAAGCTTAATTTACTTTTAACTTCTAATCGTAAACACCGATACTTACTATTGTATTTTCTGATTCTCTTCCACTCTCGGGGCATTTAGTTAACAATTTGTCGTGGCATTTCTTGTGCACTGCCGTTTGACATGCTATAACGGAAAAAGAACCTCTTACAAATCTTGTTAAATTAGTAAACTTTGCGGTAACATGCAAAAGAGTAATAAATATAAAGAGAAAAAATGTAAAAACTAAATGCTTTACCTTGGCATTGATATCCCTGTTTTCCAAAGCCCCTAGAATAAAAAATAAATGATTAAGGAACGTTTACTCGTCGATGAAAAATACATATCTGATTAAAATTGTAGAAATTCTAAAACTATGGGATAAAAGTCGAAATATTAATGAAAAGAGAGAACGCAAGATTTATCTAAAGTATTACCATAAAAAGTCTTTACAAAACGCGCAGAATGTCGGTTGCCGAAAAAACTTGGCCACAAGTTTATGGCCCCGCACGATGTGCACTTTGTTATGTTTAACAGCACCCCTTCTTCTTGTTATCGCGCGCCCAACGTTGTTCTCCCGCGACGGCGAAGACGTCGACATCGTCGGCTCTGTAAGATCTCTCCGTGGGACTCTGGTTCTATAAATGTACGTTTTACCCTGTGTCGAAGTCGTTAGCGGTAATTCCGTGGGATTCAGCGACGGCACTCTTGTCCTAAAACCATTCGATCGTCAGGACATTTCTCGTACTACATGCACGTTTCGTTTCAAAAAATGAAAGTTAATAGTGCGAGGCAAGTATTGAATCATTTTGTTGCTTCAGCGTTAACATTTATTGGGAATAATAACGGAAATATCAGTTTTATTACAACTGCATGGTTCATTGGTTTCATATCAAAATGGTTTAAGATAATGTCATCAAGAACTCCGAGATTAGCTTTAGGTAAATTAAATATGACTAAATTTGAAGAAACAATAAACTTTTTACATGACGTAATCTTTGTAATTTCAAAAATAAAAGTTGGCAAATCAGAGGCATAGAAACCTTTTCAAAAAGGAATAATTATTGCCACAAAATCTGCTATAGAATTAAGTACCTATTTATTAGAAAAAGAAGCTTTCAAATTTGTTTTATTAAAAAGATTTATGCAGGATTGCCTCGAAAATTTATTTTCAATTATCCGAATAAAGCACGTAATTCCAAATGCTATACAATTTAAAAATGATTTAAAATTAATAACAATTTTACAATATATAAAAAATCCCGAAAATAGTAGTTATGACCTTGATAATAGAGAATTTTTTTCAGAATTTTTGGATATTGTTGTTGCAAAAAGTCGACAATTAAAAAAAGACAAAACTAAAGAGAATTTGTTAAATAATAATAATATAGTACAAACAAAAATATAAGTGATATTTGTGATAACCAAAATATAATTTTGAATAATATAAGTCTAAACTGTTTATATTACTTAGGAAGGTACGTAATGTATAAAATAAAAAAAGAGATATAATATTTGTGATAATTGCATTAGTGTAACAGGTAGTACAATTGCAACTATATCCATATGCTGCATTAACGCGTATACGTTGTTTTAAAAATAATACATTTTCAACCTAAGAGAAAAAATTAAAAAGATTTATAAATTAGATATAAAAAACTAGAAAAGTACGTAGGATTTTCCAAAAATATTGATTTTAAAAAAAATAGCGTCAATATGGAGAAAACATGTATTTTCGATCGGTCGATTTTCGATTATAAAATCGTTAAATTTTAACTTATCGAAAAAATCCTACGTACTTTTCTAGTTTTTTATATCTAATTTCTAAATCTTTTTTATTTTTTGTCTTAGGTTGAAAATTGTGACCTGTACGAGTACGCCCGTGGAAAAAAAGGAGTTTTCTTTTATCAGCCACTGCGCCGCCGTTTTATTTCAAAATGATTAAAAAAATTTTTTTCTTTTACCTCAAGAGACTTGTAGTTAGTTAGTACAACCGAATTTAAAAATATCGCTTTGTCTTTCTTAAATAAATTGTCAAAAATAACTTTTGATTTTGCCCTCACAAAGGTATATCCCCCCTTAATCTCATTGCTACTTTTTATCCTTCTTGTTTTTCTTTTTTCATAGTATCGTGCACAGTATTTAACGTAAACCTTTACCCACCGAATAGCTCACCTGTACGTGTATCCTTCGGCTCCGACGCTGCGCGCCGGTGGATTTCGATGATCCACAGAGGATTTTCTCCCGGAAATGCTCGATCCACTACCACCACCGGCGTTTCTCCTCTTCGCATGCGAGCCACCAGTGAACATCATTTTCCAACACTTCACCGACCACCCAACGATTTAACTTTATCTTATTATCCTTCGCATCGATAATAATACTATCATCACGTTTAAATTCACTATTTATAATTCATAATTTGTATTCGCGAAAAATCTTCCGGGGTCCCATGCATGCTCTCTGTACGCTTGACTTTCAATCTGCGGTCCATGTCGGATATAACATATTCTTATTCTATTTCTTATCAGCCTCTTCTTCTTTCATCATATACACATCTTCAATATATAACAATAAAAAGTATGATATGATAATGACATCGTAATAAAAATCGTCCGTAATAGAATTTGTAAACGGCAATTGAAAATTAATTTAAAAACAATTATAGGGTAACTCGGGAGAATATGCCACACTTAACAAAAATTTGAAGTATCTTTGCATACTCCTTTTTTCTTCTTTTATCTGTCATATGTTTATGTTGTATATGATTTTAATAAAATATTTTGATTGCTTACTATTAAAAAGAAAGAAATACAAAAGTGTTGCTAAATGGCATATCACCCAACCATATAGGTAATATGCCACACAGTATAAAATAATATACTATATACATATACAAATATGTAGTAATTTAACTTCAAAAGTTACTTTAGTCATAAAAGCAGTACAAATCTTAGTCTTTAAAATAAGTCAGTACAAACAGTTTTTAACATAAAAAATAAAATTTTAAAATTAAATTGTAATATTAAAATTATTGTAATATTGGATTGCAACAATTGAAATTAAAATGAAAAATAAATCTTAAAAACTTTAGAACATTACAAATTTTAAAATCTTGTAAACCTTGAAATCTTAAAACTTTGTAAATTTTATAACTGTCAGCTACACTTTTTTCAACTACATTTTTTTTTCTTTTTAGTCTTCCTCGAATACATTCGAGACATTATTGTTTAAAACATGTGTTTTAAAACGTGTAAAAAATGTGTTTTTATTACTTTCTTTGAATTTCAATAATATTATTAAAATAAAAACTATAATACTGCCAGGAAATAAACAAAACTTGTGCAAAACATCAGATATAGAACTATGAACAATTTCATGGTATTTACAAGAGCGTTTTTAACCGTTGCTTTGTTAAACATAACGAATGGCATATTCTCTACACTGGTATATTCCCTCGAGTTACCCTACATGAAATCACATGAAGCAAACGATATCAAAATTTGAGAAAAACCTTCATAAATTACAGTTAAAACTTTCTTTAACGAACCAGCGATAATTCGAGCTATTAATCGAAAATTAAGGATGTATCGGACCCATCTTCAAAATAGTAAGAAGTCGATAAAAATTTGTGAGATTCTTTTAGTCTTCTTGATATGCTGCAAAAAAGTTGAAACATATCCACTAAACTTGCTGAGTGAGGATGTGTTAAGATATTTCAAATATATTCAGAAATGGCTAAAATTTTGAGATGTTTCTTTTAAATTAAATTAAAAATACTCTGTAAAATTTTAAAGTAATTTGCTAAACGATTTAAGAGTTATTTAAGTTTAAAGTTGATAAAATTAACATGATCCCCCTTATGAAGAATCGACATTTTTGCTGTAAATATAAATAAAAAAGTTCAGATATTTCTAAAACTTTTCTATATGTAAAGCATACATCATTGATATTGTATTTTAAGTTTGAAAATTTTTTGCTAAAATTTTTTTATTTTTTAATTGTTTAAACAATACTAATTATTTAAATGACAAAAAACCATACTCAAACTGTTAACGGTAATCCTTTCTAATATATAAAATATTTTGAGTTGTTCGACATATATGCAAAGTCTTCATTTTAGTAAATTTTATTAAAAACTAACTTTTAGCAGGGATTGTACCTCCAATACATCCTTAATCGACCATAAGTTTTTATTAAAAATCTAGGCTTATTTACGAACTATAAATTGTGAATAATAATAGGGGTATTCAAATAAGTTAAAGTTTAACGGTTTGACAGGTTATGTCGGGTTAAAGTCGGGTAAAAAGTTAATTTTTACACTTTTAACCCAAAAATTAATGTGATAGGTTAATGAGTCACTTATGTATTTTGCATAACCTTAAAGAGTAACGCGCCCAAAGTTAATTAATTAACTTTTTACTCGACTTTAACCCGACATAACCTGTCAAACCGTTAAACTTTAACGTATTTGAATACCCCTAATAAATTTTTCACACATGGATTTATAACATATAAACCCAAATAACAATTTACAACATAAGTTATTATTAATGTACCTTTTTAATCAGAAGAATTTATTTGAAATCTTATTAATTACTATTTCTTTGAAGATATTATTTGCGATTATAAACTGTATTTGATGTATTATTGGCTGTGTAATATACGAAGTCATATTTGATAAATATCGAGCGATCGTCAAAGTGAACGCGAGTCAATGCGAAAAAATTCGCACGCGAGACTCGGATCTATAAATATATCCAATCGTTTCGCAATTCACCAACCGACGTACCACCGATTATTCATTCTCGTATCCTGGGAATAATTGCTTCGCGCTAGTTCGAATCCGGCACAATGTCAGCAACAAAACGCAGGTGACACGCGTGTCACCTGAACGCGCGAAATACGCTTCGAAATATCAATTCGTTTCGTCTCCTTCTACCTACGCTCGGTGGTGGGAAGCGACCATGCGCGCGATGTTATATTTTTGGGAAAATTATAAATCGCGAGAGACCCGTCCTCTCGACAACAAGAACGCTTCTCGCGTGCTGTTTCCTAAGAGTAACTTCGATCAAACTTTGACTCAACTTGACACAATTAACTTATCGAGTAATACCGTTATTTTGTCAACATAAATGAGATTATTAACGTTTGGTTGTTGACGTATAGAAAAAAAAGATTAAATTCGAGACAATGAATTATTTAAGTAATTCACCGATTGAATTCACTGATTAAGTTAATCAGAGTTTGGGTCGAAGTCGTCCTGAGAATTGAAAGGCTTACTCGGCATTAATCCGCATTCTTTGAGGATTAATCCATTGGCATTTGACGCACGCTAATCGTTCACGATATATTTGTAGCGTTGTGATGTTACACTTCCGACGTTCAAATCTTTCTCTTTTCGTATAAAAGTAAAAAATTATGCTCCGCGTAACCGCCAAATGCAGAACATTGGACAAATGCAAAAAAAGAATTGTATTCTATTGATCTGCATATTTTATAAAAAAGAAAAAAGAAATGTATATTATAATTCGGCGATTTTCATATACTCGTTAAAGGAGTATTCGCTCAAAAGTACCTGAAAAATAGGCAATTTTGAGGATTTTTTTCTCTTAAACGAACAAAACCTAGAAATTTATAATTTTGTATTTGTATTTATTAGTAATTTATTTTTTATTAGTATTTTATTATTATTTCAGCCGCGTTTCATATACAAATAACTTACAATATTTAATAAGATGCAATGTTTCGAAATATTTGTCTTCGATGGTTGCTGCGCGACATTTCAAAAACTAATTAATCAATTAACTTGAAATTTTATACACATATTCCATGTATATGTATCTCTTTATTGCTGCTACCAAAATGACAAAACTATCATTATTATTTTTATTTTTTATTACAATTTAATGTAAAAAAATATGTGCATGATAAAAAGTTAAATTTCTTCTTTAATGCCGCCATTTTTTCTTGTTTTGCTCTTTGTGATGATCGAGAGCTATAAAGACAAGTCCACTCATTAAAATAAACTTTAACTTTTTATTAGCCCGATTAGGACTTTCCTATAAATATTAGTTATTTTCCCAGACAGCACCATGTCTAAAATTGAGACATAAGACGTCTTAAAGATGTCCTAAAAATGTCCTAAACATGTCTTTAAGATGTTTTTTTATATCCCGATTTTGGACATGCGTGCTGTCTGGATTTATACAAAACGCGGTAGAAATAATAATAAAATAATAAAATACATACGCAAAACTACGAGTTTTTAAATTTTCTTGCTTATGAACAAAAAAAATTCTAAAAATGATCTACTTTTCAAATACTTTTGAGTGATATACCCTTTAAAAATCACGTTCGCGAGGTGATTAGGAGAAATAATGGCGCAGCGATAGCCTGAATGCGTGGAAATTCGAGGAACGCAAAAATATGCGCGTTGTGTCAAAAATGATTCACGGCAATCGGACGATTCATTCTCCGGAGCGAGTCCTCCTTTACATTACCTCGACTACCAACGGGAATCACATTTCTGGCGAGAAAACATTCTACATCACAAACTTCTCGTGCGTGAAACTACCTATATGGATCGAACAGTGTGTGTGTGTGTGTATCTCCGATTTCGAGTTACTATCACTCCGCCACTCGCGACGAAGGTATATATATTATTCCCTTTTCCCAGCTCAGCTCCGGGCTCCGGGAACAAGCGGAGGATAATGGATCACGCCGTTGCGGTCGGCGACATCGCGGTCGGAATTCCCGACTCGGTCCACCGCCGTGACGACGCAACGCAACGTGGCGCACAGCAACGGATACCGAGAACACGACGCGACGCGACACGCGGGCACCGGGCGAGCGCGAGAAGAACGCGTTATTACGACCGAGAACTGACGGCGGAGAATCCGCCGTTCCGATGACTCGGGCGAGACTCGGCAGGCGTGCGGTACAGCTGGTCTCGGGTCTTACATTAGAATTCCCGTGATTTTCCTCGGCGGAACCAGCCGACGCGACGCTCGCTGCACGCCGTGCCCGAGAATACCGTTATCCTCGTCTTCGTCTTCATCGTCGTCATCCTCGCCGCGGTATCGCATTATCGCGCCATCATTGCAATAACCGTTCGTCAAATCCGTGATTCTGACGGTCATCGGGCGGACGCTAAAATCTGAGTAGAAAACTGGTTATTGATGCCTGAAAGCTTTTGCATATTCGTAAGAAACTCCGCCAATGAATCCCGCCCGTCTATAAATATCGGCCTGTTGAACGCCGTGTCCGGCATGGCGCGGCACGATCGTTGCGCCAGTTGCGCTAAATATCGCGAGACTTGGCCATGCCACTCGAGTGTATTTTCCAGGCTGGAAAATAGAATCGAGATGCGTAAGCGGCAATAACGCGTGTCTCGATAGCGATGCTTCGTTTCGTAAAATATACGCGAGCGATTAATCGCGTGTTCATCCGTCTCAACTCGAAAGTCATCCCTGATGGTAGAAAAATATCTCAGATTTTTCCATATTATTAATCAGAATTTCTAAATTTGGAGCTTCTCTCAGAATTTTAAGATTTTCTCAGATTTTTTTATACAAATTGGAACATTTTTCAGAAAAACTCAGCACTCTCTCTCTCTCTCTCTCTCTCTCTCTCTCTCTCTCATGAGCTCATCATGAGCTCCGACCTATCTTGGGATAGCCACGTCTCTCATATCTCTAAGAAGGTACACTTTACGCTGCACAAGCTAAAATTTCACAAAAACTCCCTATCACTTCAGCTTCGTGTAAAACTGGTGACCGCTTTGATTTCGCCTCTATTGAACTACTGTTCACTCGTGTACAACGATGTCACTAATGAGCTTAACACCAAACTGCAACTTAGCTTTATATGCGATCAAAATTATGGATCTTTGATCGCGTATAAAGCTGGGTCTAATCAACCAAATCTTAAAAAGTTATATATGAAATAGGGGTAGAAAAGACTGAGAAATATAATAAAATTAGAAATAGATCGATATCTTCAAATTTGCGGAAGTTAGAGCAAACAAGGACATCAAATCTGCACATACACATATATACGTACGGACATGCGATTTTAATGCAATATTTCGACATTTTAGAATACTCTGAACTCTCGATCTATCTTAAACATAAAAAGAAGACTGATCGTCTAGATACTCGTCAGTGTTTCGTCGTATTCGCACCGGGTACTCCCCCTCCTATCAGTCGCTTTCGAGAGCTTCGATCGCTCGAGGCCTTGTGAGAAAACTTTACCGTGATTCAACGTTCGTTAAACGTTTCCCTTCATCACGATAAACGTCCAAAATTCCTTGTGGATCATCAAACGAGCGACACGAACCTGGACAACGAGTGCAAGATTTGCTTAAGCCCGCGTTTATGGCGCACTTTAAATGCTAAAAGCGGCTGTCTAGTTTTATCCCTTCTTCTCATCAAATATCATGTATTGGACGATGCCTACGCAGCCTACTTCTGAATTATTCAAAAGTCAGAAAATGCAGGCGATCGATTTTTGTAACTAGACTCCGTATCAATAGCTTATCATCGCAAGAATAAAGGATCTGAATACAAAATCGTAGTAGTCTCAAAATAAGAAATTTTCGGAAAACAGAAGAAATCTCAGATTTAATCATTTTTATTTTTTATTATTTTATATTTAGTATTTTTGTAACGTAACTTATATTGAAAGACTCATATTTTTCAAGATACAATATACATATATATTGTTTCAATTATGACGTTTCTTGAAAAAGATTATAATAAATGGGCATAGAGTAATTTAGATTTCAGATGTGTTTTTATAGACTTATTTGATATGAAATAGAAAACTATAAATTTTTTCTTTGTCTAACATCTTTTCTGAAAGGAATTTAATTTTGATTTTTCTGGATTACTATGGTTTGAAATTCGGATCCTCAATTATTTGCATAAATCCTCCTTGTTTCTAATGATGCAATGCAAAATAGCATGCAAATCCTCAAGTGATCAAAACCTAGGTAGTTACGTTCGACACTACAAATGCCGAAATATTGTAAGTGCGCTGCGAATGTGGGCTGTACCGTTTAGGGAAGTAATTACTTAACACTGCCCTAAATAAACCTAAATGAAGTTCGTATCCGCGATCAAGTTGCATTTACATTTTGGCTGATACATATTGAGTGTGTATGTTAGACGTAAGAGGCACATCGATTAAGGAGTTTCAGACGACGAGTTACTCGACTCATTGTCGAAGATTTATGCTCCGTGTATCTCATGATGAGTCATCAAGAAAAAAATTACCTGTACCTTAAATCGTACATCGATTGCTTTAAGAATAGTCAACGATCGGTTCTTCTAAATGTTTGAGTAAGCATTATTTATTTTTTAAGTGAGAATATTGTAAAATTTAAATTGATATTTGTATATAATAATTAGATAATATAATTAAGTTAAGTAGTAAATGTCTTATATATAGTCACAAGTTAACTTATTAAATTAGATTTTAATATAATAAACTTTTCATATCTAAATTTAAAAAAAATATTAATGTTTCCATATATAAAAAAAATTAATATATTAATTTCTAATTTTAATTCTCATCGTTCATTTACAATTTCTTGCATTATCTGATTGATAAAAAAGTGCTCATTCCCTAACAATTGTAAAATGAGAATATTGATACCGATTGTTATTATTATTGTTAATTATAATTTGTTTAATACATAATGATATTAGTGACACATTAAGTTAATCTATAATTGATATAATTCTATGATTGATATTATAAATAAAACAATATCAAAATATTCGATTATTCGAAGACATCTGCAGTTGAAATGATATAATTTATCACAAAAAGTCATTTTTTATAATAAAGACAGTAGAAGCTACTTTTGCATTATTATTCGGTACGTCACATATATGTAATACCCAATTAGTATCAATTATTTAAATTATAAGAGCAATTAAATAAACTTCCTACTAAAATTGTAATAATATATGTTTGATAACATGTGATCGTCCGGTGATAAATTCTTATCGCAAAGAAAGCAGAATCGCACAATAATCATCATTGCGTAATCGACGAACTATCCAGTGGAATTAACCAGATATATCTGGTAACATCTTGGAACAGTTAAAGGTAAATTAAATCTTTTATTTCAAAATTTTGATGAAAATACGACTTAAATAATTTCACTCTATAAAAAAAATTTCAAAAACAAAATTTCAACGTGATGGATTGACAACGAGATTAAACATTTATTTAGGGCCGGTTGTTCCAACCTGTTAGTGAGCTAACTAACAGTTAAAACATATGTCTATCTTTGTCTAATGTAAAGGATAAACAAAGAAGTATAGTATATGATTTAACTATTAGTTTACCAACAGGTTGCTAAGCTACTTATTGATAGGCTAACTTATTGATAAGCTAACTAATAGTTAAATCATATGTCTCTCTTTGTCTAATGTAAAGGATAAACAAATTCATACATATGATTTAACTATTGGTAGTTTACCAACAGGTTGGAACAACCGGCCCTTAGTGTGTCTTAAATATACGGTGCTATTGCAAATGTTGAAAATGACGTATCGATACATCTAAAGCGATTACATGAAACTACTAAATTTTGAATTTTACTTGTATCTATTGTAAAATTATACTTTTTATGACAAATAAAAGAGAAAAATAATTGTTATTGGGACGCATTTGCAAGTTCAGTATAACTGAATTTTGAATTTGATAGGTTATCTAGATACACCTTGTATACATATATATATATATATATATATATATATATATATATTGTAATATTTGATTATAAATAAAAGCGATACAACGAGAAATAAACGTTTACAATATATCTGACGTCATATTGATAACATTATATCGTTAATAGCCATATAGCGATAAACGAAATAGTTGCAAATGACTGTAAACGTTTTGTCCTTTGAGAACTTCTGCTAATTATTAGCTATATTACGCTGTCTAAAGCTAGCAGTGCCGTTTCCATAGTTAAGATGGATACTTGTTCCTTCATATTTATTTTTCTTTGTTTTGCGAGTGAGTATTTATATTCCAGATTTCATAAACATTACTTAAAATTGCGAAATTTAACAGGGTATTTGCGTTATGGACTTTCGAGCAATGCAGAACAAAGAATCGTCAAAGGACTAAACACCGATATTAAGTTAGTTCCTTATATGGTAAGCAGAATGAAATATATTTATATCAAATTTAAAAAAAATACATATATACATATATAGACAAATATCACATTTTATTCTTTTAGTTATCGTTAAGGAGAAACGGTAGACACATATGCGGTGCTGCTATAATAAACGAGGAGTGAGCTGTGACAGCAGCTCACTGTATACAATGATGAGTAAAATAAGCAATTTATAAAGAATAAAAATTTTAGTAACTTTTACTGAATAGATGATAGAATTTCTGTTATAGGATCGAAGATCCTTTGAAAGCAGTAACTTTGTGCAGTGGATCTTCCATTCTTTACGAGAATTGTATCGTTCACAACGTAAAAGCGCGTTAATTATATCAAAAAAGATAAATAATCACGTTTATCAATAAAATATTAATTAAATTAAAATTTAACTTAATTTTGCATTTGATGTCTCATCGATATGCGCGTAATTAATTTTTCCAATCAAAAAATGTATAAAAGCGCGATAAAAAAATTATATACAAAGACTGTAAAGAATTTTATATTAACCACATTCTAATCAAAATCATCGCGTTTAATCTCGAGCGCAAATATTTGAATTTGAATACTATAATGTAGAAGTACGAAACAACCGAAATTAAGAAATCAATCGATGAATAAATCAATAAATCAATGAATGTAAAAAAATTTTTTAGTACAATCCGAATCGCGAACCGCGAATCACGAACCGAACCGCGAAATAAATCACGAACATTATTTGATCTCACCTCAAATATCAAGTGAGATATACAGAATGAATGACGTGAGATCCAAAAGGGACAATAATTTCCGAAGCAATATATTCACGAAATATGTATCACAATCAATTTAATGAATTTATCGTATTCTCGCGCATGACATTTGACTTTATAAATTTTCACATATATCATGTATATTCATATAAATATCTCGTTATTTTATTGCAAAGTGTTATTAAAAATGTGCAAATTAATATGAAAATTATCAACTTTAAAATATTTCTATATAAAAATGTATTCTGTCCCGCGACAAAGTATTCACTGGATCTCACGTCATAAAAAATTAATTATCACTCACCGACCAGATGCGCAACGGGCGGAGTTAGTCAGGCATGTAGCTCCGATGATTCTGTAACACAAAAACGAAAGATTCAAATTAAAGAGCCGCTCAAAATGACCAATGTTTCAAAAAATAATTTTTACACGCGTCTAATTCGTCTTTTAATTAGATTTACTAATGTAATTATTTATTTTCTGGGAAAAATCTTTACGAGACTAAACTTTTATAATATTTTAGATGGTTTTACTTTCTCAAATTATTTCTTACTTATCCGAGATAAATCGGCCCGAATAAATGGAAAAGAACTATTAATTTTAAGATAAGAAATAAAATACTTACCCCAAGGTTGCTCCGCCGGGGCCCGATGCCTCCGCCAGGCCTCCTTCTCCTCCTCTCAGAACGGGGTTGTCAGGCCTCATCCTCCTTCTGTTGCACAGGACACTCACGGAACCGCTGTCCAATATTTCGCGATCGAGTACGAAGTAACTGTAATAATACGATCGCGACACTTTATTACAGATACTCCTGGAGAGGAAACGATCTGCGTTTTATGGGGCGCGCTTCTATTATTTAAAACCGACGATATTCACCGAGCTGCTTTTCCCGCTGAGCGCGGCTAACTTCTTACCTACCGGATACAACGCGAGTCGTGTCAATGGCCAAATTGAAACGAGCGAACCGTTCGAAAATATACGCTCGAGACACACTTGCGATACAGCTCGAAATACAGCGTAAAATTCCGCGAGATGCGAATGCACAGTTAAACGCTCGACACATATATCACACATATATCACAACTACGCGTCGTTATTCTAAATCACCGCGAGATTCGCGTACTCCGTACTCGCACATTAAATCCCACGATATGATGTCCGACGATTCTCGACCAAACGTTAGTCCAGCACTCCGATCGCCTTCTCGCTCCTGTGTGCGATAACAGTCCATTATTCATTGAAACACAAGAAACTTATTATATTCGGCGTATTATACATTAATCTTGACGTACATTCACTTCACTCCGATTCCTGTAGCCGCGCGAGGCGTGTACCGTGTCATGCGCTCGATCGTGACTTTGCGCGAATGACGGAACTCAGTACTCATTGTCAGTCGGTCGCGCACACGGGATAATCCGACGATTAAGAGAGAATACTGTATCTTTCTAGTAGCTGCGATATCATCGTGATACTTGTCACAGCACATCTCGCGATGTATTTAATAGAGCGCTACGCACGGGGCCGCTCGCTCGGCTGCATGCCGGCTCGAGCATCGGAATGTGAATAATAGTGTGACGTCGCGAGCCGCGGCGCGGCGCGGCGCGGCGTACGAAAAACAAAGTCGAGCGCCCGCATGCAAACGCGCCAACGGTCTCGCCGCCGCGCCGACAATATTTAATTATTTACCTGACGATAACGTTTAAGGTCCGGGCACACAGAAAAATTTGAGCAGTAATAAGGAAATCAACGGTACTAATTTTCGGTAATAAAGCAGGTGAAAGCAGTTCTTTTAAATTCGGTTGATTAGACTTAGCTTTATATGCGATCAAAATTATGGATCTTTGATCGCGTATAAAGCTGCATATAAAAAATTTAATTTGTTTAAAATTAAGTCGTGTAAGAGATTAAAATTCACATAATCTTTCATTTCTAAAATCATGATTCAGACATGGCGTTGCAGTGAGAAAATACCAGCCCGCATATAGTCCGGGAGGCAGTGACACACTATATAATTTCACGCCAATTTCGGCATGGCTTTTTTTTACAGTACGTATTTGTGCTAAAAGAAACAAAAAAATTATTGTCAGCTGTCGCACCACGGCCTGTTCACGATCCACGACGAGAAAGTCTGAAATATGTAAAAAATAATATCTTATCTGAAATTTTTTGAAATATTAGTATTGCATAAAACGTAAAAGAAAAATGCAGTTAGCCACCTTATCTCGTGTTCGACATGCGTCAGCTACGCATGTAAATGTGTTTAAAAAAATATAATTAGTTATAATAGCTAGTATAACGGTAAAGCTGAAATTTTTTTAAGATGCTCCGCCGCGCTGCACCTTATTTAAGGGCTGCTCACAATGAAAGGAATAGAGAACGGGAAACAGGGTTTAGGGAACAGTATTAATATATGAAATTCATTAACATATATGTGCAGATTTATTGACACAGAATAGACGAACAGAGGAATAACGCTAAGGAACAGTGATGAAATTTTTTTTCTATTTCTGTATGCACACAATGAATATGTCAATATTAAACTCGATCTGTTCCCTGTTTCCTATTCCTTTCATTGTGCACAGCCCCTTTTAAACGCGCCAGTTAGGCGTTTGAACACTCTGACGACTGGCTGACTGCGTTTTTCTTACATTTTATGCACTAAACTATCATTTTAAACAATTTTCAGAGCTTTACCGGTATAAGTCGACTACAGATTACATTTTTTTAACACACGTTTACATGTGTAGCTGACGCATGCCGAACACGAGATAAGGTGGCTGATTGCATTTTTCTTACGTTTTATGCAGTAAACTAAAATTTTTAAGTTTCAGCTTTGCCGATATAAGCCAAGTTAGCCAAGTATACCATTAGTTTTTACGTATTTCGTCGGATCCTGATCACGTGATGGAACAACTGACGGCCATTTTGTTATGTTTTAGCACAAATACTGTAAAAAAATATATAAACTAGCCATGCTGTAATTGGGATGAAATTAGTGTCGCTGCCTCCCGGACTAATACCTTAAGAACGGCCAAAAGCGGGGTCACAAACAGTTTATGATTTATTTCAAACTCCATTTATTCTTTGTCATCATTAGTCCATGTGAACGTATATTAATTACATGCTTTTACATGGATAGTTTATATAAGAACACACACGTGCCAAAGAAAAAATTTCCATACAAAAATTTTGTTTCTATTTTCAACTGATACATTCTTTATACGCTGCGTATTAAAAATTCAGAATTTATTAATCATAGATTAGATTATAGTTTCTTAAATAAATCTGACCGTTCTATTGTGTGTAGATAATGATATAAAATAGCGAGTTATTTGCCCCGTCCGTTTCGTTCATTCAACGAGCAAAGAGGACGAGCCTCGTGTAGGATAAACATTGCCGAAATCGAAGATCGAATTTAAGAATCAATCTGTTCTCGTAGCGCGGATAATAAAATCAAAAGGCGCAATTAGAGCTCTTCCACCACTAGACTGAGGCTTTTATTTACATCTAAAATAAAACAATATATACTTATAATTATAGTAATTATAGATAATATTAATAATAATGCCGTTGTATCGTACATTCCCACAAATCGTCCTTTAAATACAAATCAAGAGTACAAGTAACGGCAATATTACATGCTACAAATACCATAACTCGTACCTGCCCAGCCACTCTCATATATTCTTCAATGATAAATTATACATACAAATTATTTATTTAGATCTATGATTGATGTAACCCTTTCTAAATGAAAAAAAATGCAATTGCAATATGCAATAGCGAATAAGTAGTTGGATATAAATATAGACATGTTGAAGTTTTTGCGATTTATTTTAAGAATTAACTTGTAATTTATGGTAAGATTTGTTACGACAATTAATATTACGCAGTATCTCTATTTTTAAATAACGCTCTTTCATTTAAAAATCACATTAAATTTCAAATAAAACGGAATATATCGATTAAAAAAATTATAAACGGATTTTGTATTCTCGAAGAATCTAATGCTTACAAGAGCGTCAAACTCGTACAAGTGCTACAACTTAATCTCCTTTTTTTTTTTTCGATAAATACTGGTACAAACTGCCGAGGGCTGCAACTTCTGAAGGAAGGCACAAATCATAGCCGTTCTATTGCGCATACTAAAGAGTCTTATATTCCTGAAGGATTTAGCTCCTTTCGTATCTTAATAACTTCTATGTTGCACAAAATTAAGCTGACGCCTCGTCTGGAATTGTCGACGGCTGTCAATGGTCCGTTGCTAATTTCTTAGGATGGCGTTCCTGCGCGCGTTTAAGTCGCTGTAATAAAAGACCGTGCAGTTGATCGACCTCCTTAGGTGCCGCTTGTACAATGAAAATTCGAATATCCCCGTCTAGTACATCCATAGCGGTTAGTCTTAATGATTTAGGTCCAGCACGTTCCGCGGTCATACCCGGCCATACTTTCGTATTCAGGATCAACCGTTGCGTCCCGGCGGTACGGCCGACTAAACGAGACTCTTCATCTCGATCATTGAGTCTTAGCGTACCTCTCCCCCTTTCTTGCCAACTGCTACTAGTCTACAACATACAATAAACTATGAAATCAATGCTACATCAATATAAGTTAATTCATATAATGCTATTTCCATATTCATTGTTTCTAATTTTACTTTAACACATTTGCCACCAAGAGTATTTATTTATTATAGCTATCTTTCCATGCACGCCGGATTAAATAACTTTATATTAAGAAGACCGACAACCGACAAAATACTTGATTTATGGTGTTGAATTTATAATACTGACAATGAGTTGCACAAAAATATGATATAATTATTTAATAGTCGCCCCATGACAGTCATTGATGATCAACAAAAAAAACTTGGTGTCAGAGTCACCAGTGACCATCATTAGCGGTGAATGTGTTAAGTATTAAACAATTTATCATTCTTAAAGTTTACACACCTTGTCGAAGGCAAATAACTTGCAATTGATCTGAAGAATATTTGTTTCTCCTTCTTCGCCAGTTAATAACGTTACTTGATTATATTTCCTCTTGTTCGCGCGATTAGCTTCCTCCAAAACCTGCGCTGCTTGAGTTAATGTTAAACCTGGCCTCACTGTAGTACGGCAATTTGCAGCTGCATTCGAGAACAGAAGTTCAGAAGATCCATTTTCATTGCTCTCTTTGCTTTTTGTCTCGTCTTTCTCAGAATTATTCGAACTCTCTGTGTCATTCGAAACCGAAACAGTAACGCGTTCTTTCAAATTCTGACCGAACACAAAGCTAGGGGTAGATGCGCTGGATGCCACAGTATTATTTACATTGTTCTCATTCTCCTTGGTACTCGCACCCAAAGGCAAAAATTTCAGCTTTACGTCCTCCACAGGCTTCTCCTCGCTTTTAAAGTCTTTGTCCGTTTCGGCCTTATTGCTCTTCATTAGAGGCTCATCCTCATCTATGGAATTATCAGTAGCCTTCACAAACGGATTGTGAAATTTCGCAGGTTGCAAGACAGTTTTGTCGGTGGCCCCTGTCGAACTATTCGTTAACACACTTAATTGTGACGGCCTTAGTATAGACGACTTTGATTTACTAGCTACAGGGTTTGAAAATTCATTAACACCAAATGAATTTCCCAATTTTGAAACAGCTAGCACAGGACCTGCAAACGCGCGATATGTATTAATATGTATGTCGCATCGGTTTTCTTAACAAAACAAATTGTATAAACTCACTATGTTTCTTATTGGGAGTCTTAACGGCTGCCAATGTGGATTCTTGGTTGTTAGATTCCGCTGTATGGCTTTTTGTGTCATCTGCAAAATCCATAAGTTTATTTGCTTCATGAATAAACATTTCACTGTATAGTAACAGAGGTGATTATTTCTAATCGTTGCGTGCATTCCCCCGTGATACGAATTACATTAATATTTCAGACTAACCATAAACGTGCGTATCCCGGTCAGTTGGTGCGGCTAAATTGCTAGTCGTTGAATCCTCGGTAGAGTCCTCCAGCAACTCTTCGGGCGGATCGACTTTCAGGACGAGTGGCGGATGATCGATATCCTCTACACCCTCTAAATAAAGTAGAAACAAAAGATTAAAATCATTATCACGAAACGGTTAGCTCGTCGGTTTATGAACGTGACAAGTGGAAATCTCGTCGGAAAACGTCTCGTATTTTCGATATGTGTCACATCGTGCCACATCACGCAACGCGGAGTACTCTTAGCATTTAAAGGATATTATTTCACTTCTACACACAGATGCAACTGAATGTAGAGAAGACACAAAACGCACCCTTGCAATCCGCCATTTTTTATGTCGAAATGAACATAGACAAATATTACAAATAAATGCTGCCGCTACGGCGCTACAGTGTCACCAGAATGCAAAAGTATTTGATACCAACCGTACGAATTTGATATCGTCTTGTACATGAATACTAAAGTCCTATAAATAGAGAAGCGACTCCGGCATCGCGATTTCTGATTGGTGATGCCCCCACCTAATTGAAGCAGCCAAAATAGAGAAGTTCCTCGAGTTTCTAGAACTCCTCTATTTTATAGCCAATCAGTACGATCTGCTGCTGCTTTTCACTGCCCATGAAATTTCACCTTTAAACGTGAAGCAGCGAGCAGCGACCCAATCAGCAAGGTGATATCAGCTGTGGCGTAGAAAATATCGCCTCGCTGATTGGTTGCTGCTCGCTGCTTGACGCGTCCTGTCTGAATCCAGCTTTAGGTTAAGTTTCCCTGAGCGCGTCACGCGTCGCGTCATAATATTATGAGAAAAATGAAATCAGAAGTTGAATAAAAAGGAGAGATAATTTGTTAAATATTTTGCTCGCTCTATTTTACAGTAATATATAACACAAATTTGTATATAAACAAATATTTTAATCTAATATCCTCAATAAGACCGCATTTTCTTTGAAGATATATATATATATATCTATATGATTCTCTTAAAAAACTTCATAACACGAAATTTCAGCGAATTTACCTTCGTAGTCAGGTAAGAAAGAGAATTTATCAGACTGTGGTTTTTTAAAAGGTTTCAACCACTTTTCCACCGAGATTCCGATTGATAAAGTTTTGAAAGTCGCTTCGACTGATGGACGAGTGATGAGCAGCGTTTTTGGTTTTATAGCATTTTTCAAAAATTTCCATATATCTATCTGTACATCTCTGGGCAAATAAAATTCAAATGCGTTATTAATGACAATAACGTCGCTTTGTTTGATCGTCTCTGGAACCTCTTCTATCCTCTTGTGTAAAATAGATATACGATCGTCCATTCTGTATTTACACAGAATTTCATTTTGGAGGTTACAGAGTTCCTCGTTCATTTCAACACCGATAATTCTTCTAGCGTCCGTATATACATACGCCTGTGAAACATGAACATTAAAGTGTTAAGAGAATTATTGCTGTAAAAAACTTTTTTATTGCTTATTCTGTAATAGATTATTAATAATATTAACAATTATACATATATGCAATAAAAGATATTTCTAATTATTATCCTTACCCCGTAAAGAACTGCGCCCAATCTCGATCCTATATCAAGTATAGTTTTGTTTTTCAAAGTAGGCAGTAGCACCTTGAATATAAAGAATAATCCGTCCTGTGACATGGAGTGTGATAAATAAACTAAAATTATAAATATATAATATTACACTTACACAATATACAATCACAAGAAATGAAAGAAAAAAGTATTTATATGAGGAAGAGTCAACATTTATCTGCACTTTTCATTATAATACTGTTTAAGTCAGCTGATGTGTAGCTGCTTTTCTCGGGTATGTTTCAACACATAGTATATATCTGTGTGTTCACATTAAAATTTTAACTTTAATTAGTTGGTTTGCTTATTGTTTTCGTTGAGTAAATATGGTAACATCGCTCTTCGTTTGCACTAAAGAAAAACAGTGAGAAATGATCTATTTTTATGGACTTATGATGTTGGATTATCCACCGTACAACTCTGATTTTGCTTCTTTAGATTACCATTTGTTTGGTCCTAAAAGAAGCCGTAAGAAGTCGCGATTTCCTACAGATCACATGTGAAAGACGCGGTGTATGCATGCATGGTTGACAAAGCAATCATAAAACATTTCCTTTTGAGGACATAAACTTGAACCTTATGTTCTCCATACCTAGTGGAGTTTTCAACACACCGTGAAACATATATGTAGAAAACTGAGGTATCTTTAAGTTCTCTCTGTTGTAATTGTAATAAATTTTAGAAATAGAGAACAGATAAATATCGACTCACTTTTGTATTTTATACTTACTTAACGGTTGTATACTTCTGGATCTACAGTCAGTGCAATAATATCTTTGTAATTGATTATTATCTACAAACTTGTCAATATCTTCATCACTATAAAGGAACTCATCTACATGCACTGTAATGTTGGGATCACAATCTGAATTCTAGAAAAATATATTTATATTTAACATTATCAAAAAATTGAATAGTTATTTCTTTCACTTATAACAAGACATACCTCTCCTATTAAGGGAGTTGTAATATTTTCAGATTCCAATATAGCATTAAATGGGATTTTCTGTTTAATATCAGAAACGATAGAATTTAAAACAAGTACTGACTCGTCCGTTATTTTTTTATTGCCACATGCATCATCTTCTATTAACAAATTATTTAGATAAGAAAAAATCAATTTGTATTACGTGTTATTATTTTACTGAACAACGTTAATGTATTAATTTAAAAAAATTGTAATAAATTGAATTAAAACTCTGTGTTAATTGCAATTATTTTATCAAATAAAATTAGATTTATTTGTTTGATTTGTCATTTGTAGCATTTTATTATAAAATGGTCACATATCTTCATTATAATGTAATACCAAGAAAATTGAATGAAAATTGAGATAGTATCCATAGAGAAAAATAATTTATATGCCCATTTCATTCATTTTATTTTATAAGGAAATACAACAAATTTGCATACAAAGAATAACACACAAGTATAACAAGTATAAAGGCCTAAATACGATACAAAGGTACAGGCAATAGAAAATAAGCAACAGAAAGAATCACATTTCAACTTATCAAAAACTCTATCAATACAATAGAATATGAAATAGGCAATAGAAATAGAATTTCCAACACGTCGGATTTCTATTCTCTATTGCCTGTACCTGATCAATTACAGTGATTCAGTTTCATTATAAGTTGAAATGCTGCTAGTTGAAAATGTTATTTCCACGTTGCGCTTGTCACGTGTGGTTGTCGAAAGAGAGTTGGCGAACTTTTAACTTTTTTGGCGACAGTGGAAGCTTTTCAACAAGTGACACAAGCATCGTTCTTTCTTTTTTGGTAATGAGTAACAAAGGTAAAACAATACTTGTGTGTCGCTTGCTGGAAAGCTCCCAGTAACTGGCGGCAATCGGCAATCAGAAATAACACTTTTTCAACTAGCTATTGCCTGCACCTTTGTATTGCGTTTAGTCTTGACCAGTCTTGACAAACCTGAATCATTATAAATTATGGACGGCTCGAGTTTCCATTCCTCCATAATAAATGCCAAAAATTTTCGTTGATCCGTTTTATTTAACAAACGCATCAGTTCAACAAAACTTTGCTTTGCTTCATTTAAACCGATCGATGACAATTCTTCGCTCATTTTTTGTCTCACAAAAAACTGGGTATTTATTTAGAATACGGGCCTGAACGCGAATATATAGATGAAATTATGTTCAATAGACGCGTTTTTACACGAAATGAAAGAATCTGGCAGATAAACGCGGCGGTCTACCTCGCGAAGCGAGAAGCGAGATATTAATCGTTAGTTTTTTTCTTTGAAATATTTAACGTGCCGTCATTAATTACTTAATTTAGGTTATATGGCACTAATAAAATCGTTACAGTTGACGTCTTGAGTCTTGACGACTATTGAGGTTAGAAAATCTGACATTAGACATATCGACGAAATGCAGCGATACGAGCATGCGCAAGGCGCAAGTGGCCAAAATGCATGCTCGTATCGCTGCATTTTTCGTCGATATGTCGTTCTACCTGTATCGCGTCATCGCGTAACCAATGGGCGCGTTCAGCAGACCAAGTCGCTCAGTAGCAGTCGAACGTGATTGGCTCTTACTTTTAGAACCAACCAATCAACGCTGAGCGGTCGTGCTTCTGGATCTGGATGCACCCATTTGATAGACGGCTTCCGATAGGTTGAAAATCTACATTCTTTTGCTATTCCCTGTTCCTATTGCCTCATTGCCTGTAGTAGTACCTTAAAAGTACCTTTATATTGTGTTCCGGCCTTTACAACAGTGCTGTGCTGAGTGCTCCCATTCCAGTATGGTTATCGTTCAGTGCGTAATATTGTTGTCATCGTGTTTAATGCCATGATTAAGGAGGGCTGGAAAGTTATAATTGTTCGGAGACGAATAGTCGATAGCGACGTTACTTAATACTTATTTTATAACCATTATTTGTGCTATATACATGTACAAGTACTTGTATGTTGTATGTATGTACGTTGAGAAATATCTGATAGATCTTTTCGCGTCTTTTTCTCCGTGTGTTAAGTTAATGTTGTAGTTGGGTGGGAAGACACCACACAAAGGCACATAAACACACACTTATTTCCCGATAGACGCAGCGCAAATCGCTGAAAAAGTGCACGAGATCGAAAACTGGGGAAATGGAGGTTGGTTTCTATCATTCTACTGCTACGAAATTAATATGACATATATTTGACACAACGTATTATGTGGTTCTATCCAAATTTAAATTTTTGTATATATTTTTAATATAATTGCACTCATCTAATTTTGATACAATTTATGATCGCGATTGATATAATTTGTAATGGTTTATTTTGTACTAGCTAATATCTAATTATTATATATATCTATGGTCAGTTGATATTAACTAGTATAGTTAATACCTATACTAATCAATATACTACTAGTTAAACTACTATACTAGTTAATATGTATATTAATTTACAATATAATAATATGATAGAGCAAATTTTTGTATATAAATAAGGAATTATAAATCACATATATTGTTTAAAAGTTACTTTGCTTCGAGAGAGCTTATCTTTTTGCTGTATTACGTATCTTTATAAATCATCATTATATAGCAATACCATAAAGCCTGGTTGTTTCAACTTGTTGGTAATACCAATATACCTAATAGTTAAATCATATTTTCTTTGTTTATCCTTTATATTAGACAAAGATAGACATATTTGACTATTAGTTAACTTACCAATAAGTTGGAACAACCGGCCCTAAGCAATATATTTATCCAGATAGACAAATCTGTTAAAAAGAAAAACAGATTTTACTGAATATCCGATATTAATTTTATCGATAGAATGCCAGAGATATAACAGGGTATGATGGCAGATTGACTGTAGAAACCTTGCAGAATCTATTACTTTATAATTATTTGAATAATACGTTCCATTTAAATGTTTACGAAATGACAGATTTAGTTTGGTTTCTGTTATCAGATTTATATTGACAAGCTCTGGTGGAACACTTAAATTTAATACAACTTAAGCATTAATATAGTAGATGCAGTTAATATCAGTCTGTCATAATGTTCTGTTCAAATGTGTTGATAAACAGTTGGCATACTGTTAATATTTTGCTCGTTGGATACAGATAGATGAATGCTCGGCCGGTGGTGATAGTGGAGCCGAGGAAGATGAAGAAGAAGCTTCAACGCATGATTCTAGAACTGATAGTAGTAGTAGTAGTAGTATGAGTGGCAGTAGTACAACGACAGACAGTGAGCAAGATAGTGCGGAAGATCATGCCACAAGCAGCAGCGAAAGCCATAGTTCTGCGGAGGAGGACGAAGATGAAAATGAAAATGCGGAATATATGGTAAACATCGAGAACCCCGATGCTTTGGTAAGATTTATATCTTGTTTCATAGTTGGGTTGGCTTCTCATTTATACATATATAGCGACACAAATCGACTCAAATGTCGTTCTTTGTTCTTACTTGCTGAATGTTAAGAAAAATGGAACAACCTTTGTGTCTACTTACGCCGTTAAATGAAAAGTGCATATTTATGCTTAAAGGGAAAAGTGCAGTTAGCGAAATCATGAAACAAAGTTACTTATTTTTATATTCCTTTCTCTTATCACTGATTGTGAGTCAATATATTCTTATCATTTTTTCTTTTTTAATCTTTTTCTCATCTGATTTGACCGTTTGCTTTGATTTTTTTTTCCTAAATTAATTATTTCCTGAATTTTGATTGATTTTAATAAAGTCAATTTTTTACAATTAATTGCTAGCAACTTTTGATCGTAATTTACTGGAAAATCGAAAATTTAAAAAACCGAACAAATTATAGTTTATTTTTAAAGAGGTTAAATGATATATAAAAAAAATTCAATGTTTTCCAATATAAAGGTATACAAAGGTCAGAAAACGTGATTTCATGGAAACTTTTCGAAAATTTTGGTGTTATTTGGCATCATAGTGTCGTTCCTTGCAATAATTTCCTGTTTTTGTTTATTTATTTCAAATTACGATTACAAGTAAAAAATTCAACATCAATATATTGGAATATATCAATAATTTGAATAATAATGATGGAAGATTTTCAAAAAAATAAAATGTAAAGTATTATTTGTTTAGATTTTATTGTTTACTGTCTGTTTCAAGTTAATGTTTAATTTTATTATTTTTATTAACAATTTATAATTACAGCAACAAATTTGTTTAGTCAAACAGTGTATAGTTTTGCTTATATACTTATAGCTATATAGTTTTAGTATGTTATTTAGCTTTTATGCTAGATAAGATCGGAAAGAATATTGAAAACATAAACAGTAGAATTTAATAAAATGAAAAATTAGGAAATTTTTGCTTAACATTTACACAGGATGTATTACCTATTTTGATCCACACAAGGATAAGTTTAATCTTTTTTTTTTTTTTTTTTATACACTTAGACGCCTAAAAATTAGTTTATACAGGATGTAAAAAAAAGATACAGACAGACTTTGTGTGCTTGTAGGGAAAGTTGATATAAGTAATTTGAATATAATAGGAATGTATGTATATCCTCATTTCCTCATTTCCTCAAGAAGTTGCCTCAAATTCCTATGTAGGATATAACGAAAAAATAACGAAAAATTTTATTTGAGAAAGCTGTTTCAAAATAAAAATCGAGCTTGTATACCAAATTTTGAATCAATCGGCCTACTTTGATGTTTTTGCTTTTCTACATTAAGTCAGGTATGATTCAGATATGATTAAGTCAGGATTGATTCAAAATTTGGTATGCGGGCCTGATTTTTAATTCGGAACAGCTTTCGCAAATAAAATTGTTCGCTATCTTTTATCGAAAAGGTACTTTACCTACCTACACAGGAAGCTTAGGCAACTTTAATGCTGGGATGCATTCAAGAATGACGCTTAGGCACACCTAAGTAACTCTGTAGTATACGTGACGTAAACTATAGCTTAGAGTTGCCTAGGTTGACATTCTGACCGCAGCCCTGTGTAGCACGGAAACAAGGCTTCAGCGGACATGTATTTCTATATTCAAATTACTTATATCAACCCCTCCCCCCTCTTACAAGCAGACAAAGTCTGTCCTTATCTTTTTGTTACACCCTGTATAGTTCAAAATGTACAAATAAAACGTATAAAAAACAATTCATATTTCTTTAAAAAATAAAATGATTGATATTTTTGTAATTTTTAAGTGTACCTTTCCTTTTAATAGCTTATTATAAAGTATAACTATTACTACAATTTATTATTATAATTTTTAGTAACAAATTAATAGATAAATATTAAATTAATAACGATTTGTAATGATAATAGTAATCGATTTAACAATAAATTGATTTTTAGAGATGGGAAACCTGCGTCGCTGCCAATATTAAAGTAAAATTACCCCAGGATCTTTGTGAACACTTTAGTATATTTAAAGAGATGCTAGATTACCCACGTTTCTGGAACGAATGGCTTACCGAAAGTCAACGAGAAACGTTATACAATCTTTTGCCTACTTTTCCAAAAGACTCCAATATAGAGGCACAAATGGAGAAATCGTTGCAAATGTTGTTTAATAGAGAAAACAACAGGTAGTAATTATTAGTCTTTTTTTTTTGCAAAATGAGAATAATATAGATCGTGTTCCGAAGTCGATTTAATTGGAACATTCGGAATAAAATGTATTGCAGATTTGGTGTAATGCCTTTGGACACGTTTCATAATCATCTTTCCTCCGGTCACTATCGTCCTGATATCAAAAGAATACGCGGTTTGGTTCGCAAAGCGCAGAAAAGAAGATTGTTGTTCGAGGAGCGGAAACGATCATACGAATTGGCGAATCAGCTACTAAAATCACGGGAAAGTTTATTATCAAATGCGTATAGGCAAGGTTTCAATCAACCAGTAAACCGATCGATGTCTAAACTTCATTGGCGCAAATCAAAACCAATAATGGGTGAGTGTCTGATTTGTATTCGATATCTTTCGGCTGTTTATATTCTCCTCTACTTCAGCCATTTGGCAGAGAAGTATATAATGACCGGGAAGACAATACTAACATGAGAATAAATAATAGTTGAAGAAAAGACTCAGTTGCGTTATTTGGAGGAGCTAAACGCAGTTCTGGCGGAACTCAGGACCAGCACGAGACTGTCCGCCGATACGACGTCCGAAAACGAAGAGAATTATCCTTATTATCAAACGACTGGCGCTAAGCAGAAGAAAAAACGGCGTTTTACCATGAGTCTTCAAGGATTGTCGGTTAAAGGCCTACAACTCAATCATGAGGACGATACAATTAGACCTGTATTTTCTACCTTGCAGCGAATGGAGTACGCTTCTAATAGATCGTTGTTTGTACGCGAACAAACGGAGGAGACCTATCGTGCTATGTTGATCGCGCATAAAAAACGACGTGCCCGTCGTGATGTACGTATAGTATCTCATCGTTTTGTCGTAATTACTTATTTAAGTAATAACCAACTAAATTCTATATATACATATATAGCTTCATCCGGAGCTGAACACTCAAGGAATTGCGCTCGCCGATCTCACACAAAGATCGCAAATTGGTCAAAAACAGAAACTTACAATTAGCAACTCTATGAAGATCACGTCTTCTAAAAAGAAAATCAAATTGGAACAAAACTCGTTGTGTCCGCCCGCGCCGAAACTGGCAAACTCCAATTTCGTGAAACATGAAAGTGACAACAGCGATTACTCCCATACGACGGACGACAACAGACAATCTAATGTCGTGGATGTAGATTATAATAGAATAACAACGCCTATCAAGTCGGAACCCGTTGAGACATACGAAGCACATCAAGTAGCTAAAAAGAAAATGTAATTACAATTAACTGCATACATTAGATAAATATCATACGATTATAACGCTTGATATATGTTCCAATCGTGTTTCTCATTTGCAGCAGCCCAGTAACTCAAAAGAGTAGCAAACCAGCAGTGGCCAATATACCAGAGATAAAAAAGGAAGTCGAAGACACGGAATATGACAAAGTTAAGACCGAATTAAGTTTGAGCGTGAACGAGGATGTGCTGGCTGAAACCGAGGAAGAAGAGGAAAATGAATCTAAGAAAGAGCTTGATTTAGACAGTATTGACATGATGCAATTACCGATCCAACTTGACGATGGGATTGATATACTCGACGATGTTAAGTGAGTTTCCTATTGTGTATAAGACAATAATGTAATTAAGTCAATAATGAGAAAAAACTTAAATCGGAGCGAATTGACGTTACAGGTGCGAAGATGAGAGAGTTATATCGATACCTGAGACGAAAATGACTATGCCAACCAATGAAGGTATAGATGTTAACAACGGGGCGGAATTAATGCAAGAGACCCACACATGCTTCTTCTCTCTACTACGGGACGCTTTTACTTCGAAGGGAGAGTACCGAATGAGCGCAGCAGAAATGAAGGAAGCAATAATGCAATGGCAAGGCAATCCTATTTCGCCTTTGAACGACTGGTAATATCAAATAATTTTCTATGCCGCAATGCGCGCGATTGTAGGTAACGTTTCTTGACGAATTGTATGAATGATGTCACAGGTATTCTCTGGTACCTTCGTGGCCTACTTTAGTACCGTTAGCTCTGGGATTTCTCGCAGGCGAATTGATGTATTCTCAAGATTTGGATCAGCGACAGGAACGAGATCAGGAACTTGTGCCCTATTTGGAAAATAAGGGTCGAGGTGTATATGCGTGGATCGGCGCTGGAAGAGACTCCGATACCCGATTGCAGGACTTGTGTACAAAATTCCTCATGTACAAGTAAGAATCGGCGGCAAACACACTGATCCTTTAGTTTTTAATTGTTATGTTATAGATTATTATATTATAACGGCATTAACGGCAAATAAGTGCATTTTTTCTTGTTCAATAAGTCCTTCACTTGTTCGCTTATATGGGTGTCTCTAAATTCTCTTGCTCATTATTTTTTTGCGACAAGTCATGAGTTAAACAGCTTTATTATAGAATTTAACAAGTAATGCTTTTATAGAGACGTATTGACGTCACCGTACACTCCGACAACTAGTGCTGTAACAGCTACAAAATCGCAGCAGTCTCAAATCTCCTCGAGTAATAACAGCACGACTAATAATTCGATCGTTACAAGCGGAATTTTGCAAAGTGGCAGAAGCGGAAGTCCAGCACTAGAATCTACTAATGTGGACGCTAGTGCCACTGGAACAGACTGGGAACCACCTCGACCGCTATTTCCCACAGAATGGAAGGTCCGTCCGTCTACAGTAGAAGAACGCGAAGAATTTCGAAGACAAGAGCGTATGCGTTACGCTGCGCCTCATAAAGCGTTTACTTATCGCATGCACGGTTACGCGTCCGTAGTCGGCCCCGTCAAAGGAATTTATCAGCATAATGTTGGTATGTTTGACTTGTGCTTTGTAATGTAAAGAATACTGAATTTTGAGTTTCTCTTACTATAAATTATGTTATAACAAATATTAGCACACACATACATGTGATACGAGTACAGACAAGCAATCGCAAGCCGTATACTGGTTGTGTACAAAAGTACAATACAATACAGTAAAATATACAATACAATACTATACAATGCAATATAATACAGTAAAATACAATACAGTCATATACAATATAATGTAATTGTGGCGGTCAGCTGTCCGCCACGTGCGCGCGACCGATCGATACTCATGCCGCGCGCCGGTCGATATTATGCTACTATCCGTGCTGCGCGCCGCGCGCCTCCCGTCATACTATTCGTGTAGCGTATGTACGGTCGCGCGCACGTGGCGGACAGCTGACCGCCACAGTAATGATACGATACAGATGTATAAGAAATTTATATGCAATTAAATTAACCGAAACATTTTGATTTATAGTTTAAATCATTTTGTGTTATAAGCCATTCATAAAACAAATATATTTTACATCTTTTATAATGAACACATTATTGTAAATAAACCAGTATTTAATCTTTTTTTATAGGAAACCTATTACATTTTATATTTAAAAAAATGTTTTTAATTATTAGTTTATTATTACAGATATGTGAGATTAATTATATTATTTATATTAAGCTTCAGGACAAGCCAAAGCCCGAGGACATTCGTTGTTGGTACCGGATCGTCCGAACTTCGTAACAATTTTAGCGTTAGTTAGAGATGCTACTGCCCGACTTCCTAATGGTGAAGGAACTCGTGCTGATATTTGTCAGTTATTGAAAGATTCGCAGTACATCATAGAGCAAGACAATGACGAGAAGGAAGGATATCTCCATTCTGTAGTATCAGGAGCGTTGGATAGATTACATTACGAGACAGATCCCTGTGTTAGATATTATCCTCGTCGAAAGGAGTGGCTTTATCTTCATCGAGGACGATCTGAATCTGAATTTGGTTCGTTATCATCTATTTATTTATCTCTGTTATCTTATATATTATTTAATGTAACTCGAATGTTTCTGAAGTTTTTCAATTATAATTTTCTCATGTGATTATGTCAAGATATTTTTTTTATCTCTTGTAGAAATGGTTCACCAACAATTACAAGGTATTGCGAAAAATAAGAAAAGCGTTGGCAATACGTCGCGAAATAAAGTGGTGCAACCAATTCTCAAATCAGCTAATGTAAATAAAGAACAATCTTCGAATACCAAAGAAGTTATTCTCAAGAAAGAAAGGCGAATGACAACTATACCTATGCAACCTGTTATTCCTAAGTAAGCATCTTGTATTTATTTGAAAACTACAATATATTTGAGAAAAATATTTAAAATATTATTCTATATTTATTACATTTCTCACAGGAAAGAGCAGCGTAAAATTGAAGAAAAAATTGTCACTGACCATTCTATCCCCACTGAACATTCCGTTAATGCTAATGTAGAAATGGGAGTTAACACAATAACATCAGCAATTTCTACCGTTGAAACTCCCGTTTCTGTTGCATCGATCGTGACTTCTTCGGCTACGATTACAAATGTAGTGAGCACAGAACGAGATAACATTGCAATAGATACGAAATCGTCACTCGCTCCAATAATGGTGAAAAAGGCATCTACTGTAGGAGGAAAACCAATCGCTGTACTCAAGACAAACGCTGCTCAAAGTCTATTGCAATCAAATCAACACAATTTTCCACATCACCAAATTCAAGTATCGACGTCTGCTGGCCTGCAGACCATTCGTCTGTCCGGACATTCTGTATTGCAATCTGCACAACAATCTGTTTCAACTAGTAATAATTCAAACGTGGTAAACGGAGCTACAACAAATTTAACGACGATATTACCGTCTACAAAAGCGCAAAATCAGCCACCGCAGCAGTCAGCTATAGTAACAAATCAAGCAGGGAAAAGTATTTTACAAACTACTAATATGAAACAACAACAATCGCAGCAGCAACAACAGCAACATGTGTTACCAGGCAAAACTCTCTTGGCATCACAGATTAAATTAGTTAGCTCGAGTCAAATTAAATCGTTGCTCACAAGCCACGGTCTTCAGGGTCAAACTATATTTATCAAACAATCCTCACCGTCGAATAATCAATCGCAACAGCAACAATTACAACAGCAACAACAACAACAACAACAACAGCAACAACAACAGCAACTGAAGGTATCTCTGCAAGCAAACCTTGTTTTTGTTACGTTTATTATTTGCTTCTATTTAAATTTTATTCTGATCTCAGCAGCAACAACTCCAACAACAACGAGTTACGGCTAATCAACAACAGCCTATACAACAAACTCCGGGAATGCAACGCATAATTGCACAAATCGGAGGAAAACCGATTGCCGTGCAGATACAACAATCGCCTCATCATCAACAGCAGCAACAGCAACAAAAGATACTTGCGAAAGTTTTAACGAACAGCAGCGGGGGACAGATTATTTCTGTCGAAAGTTTGCTAGCGCAGAAAGGATTGAAATTGGCTACTACTACTGGCCATGCTAATCAGCTTAATAGGCAAGGCAAGCAGATCATACAGGCTCAATACCAAGTAAGCGCACTTTACATATAGTAGATTTATTTACATATTTATTGACTACACTGAAACCTTTTGATGGTAAATATTTTCCTTTACACAGTCAGCCCCAAATGACTTGACCTACTTTGATGTTTACCTTGACTTTTAAGGAGTTCAAGGTCGTTGACCTTTCTCGTCGCTCGTTCATTAAAAAGTTTTATTAATAAAAGAAGTTTGGAAACTACGACATAGTTTTTTGACACTGTGTATAATTTGTTGATATATTTGTATAGATAGTACATATGTAGGCAGGAGTGAGTGGAGGCAGACCTCGTTTCGTGTGAAAAGTCGAAAACTCGAACCGTACAATGACCTCGTTTCGCCCTGAAGCAGGGGTGAGGTAAGGTAGGGTGGACCTCGCTTCGAATGAAAAGTTGGATTGTCAACTTTCCAATTCAAAACGAGTCGAGGTCCACCCCCACCCACCCTTGCCTGCGGGGGAGAGGCGGTAGCTCCTCCCCCGACTACATGTGTATTGTCTATACACACATAGTAGCTAATATGATAATTTATGGATATATAATATATTTTAATAGTTTAAATGCTTTGTTAATAATTTTTTAATGAACAACGAGCGACGGGAAAGGTCAATGACCTTGAACTTCTTGAAGGTCAAGGTCAACATCAAGGTAGGTCAAAAGTCATTTGGGGCTGACTAAGACTAGGTTTATACGGCCCGATTTACGCCGAAGTTATAACATCGATGTTATAACTACTGACGTTACTACATCATAATAACTTCGTCGAAAAAAAGCGTTTACACGGCATTTAACGTCAGTAGTTAACATCGATGTTATAACTTCGGCGTAAATCGGACCGTGTAAACGTAGAGTCTGTGTAAAAGAAAATATTTACCAATAATAATATAAATACTCGTAAAAGAGCAAAACGCATTATTTGATTTAAATATAAATAGACATACATAAAAAGTAAGTATCTTGAAATTCTAACTACACTTTTAATCTTTGAACAAATCCCTATCAATTTTTTTAATACAAAAAATGTACAAAAAAATATTTACGTAAAGAAGCAATTTGGAAATTTATTACTATTAGAATATCAAAAGTTTTATTATCAAGAATAGGAATTATAATATCTTCGTTGATTAAATTAGAATAAGTAATGAGTGTAATAAACTTTTCTTTCTTTTAACAATGTTACATGAATATTTGTAGGTAGTGCCGCAAGCGCAAGCATCTTCTAGTCAATCAAAGATAATAGCAGTCAGCACGCAACACCAGCAATCTCAGCCGCAACAGGCTCAGACTGTCCGGATGGTTACCGCTCAGCTCGCGGGAAAACCTATTGTGTTAGCGAGCAGTAACAAAAACGTTGGAGTTGCAGTGAGCACCAGTGGCGGAAACGTAGTATTAGGCAAGCAGCCAGCCTCTCAGCAGCAGCAGCAGCAGCAACAAACGCAGCAACCGATTATCTTGCCGAGTCAGCTACTCAACATCAAAACATTACACGGGCTTAAAGTAATTCCCACGCCAACCGGATTAAAAACCGCAAGTGGTGCCGTGTACGCTCGAGTTATTGCTCCTACAACGATGGCTTCCACGCAGGCTACATCGAATCAACAGCAGACTCTTCAAACGCAATCACCGAGAAATACCTCGTACGGCACACCTTGACAGAATTGATATTGTTTACATATGTTTATATTTAATTTACTTAGCACCATTTCTTTGACTCTCTGTTCATATGTTACGCATATTATTAATTAAAACCTTTAAAGTGATTTTTCATTATACGTACATACGCGCGCGCGCGCGCGCGCGCGTATGTATACAAGATGACTTTCATTCTCTTGATTTATACGTATGTGTGCTTACATGAACGTATACAAATGTGTATGTGTAAATTTGTATTTATACACGTATATACAAATATGTTTCAAGAAAGCGAGTTTTATACAAGGAAAGATCAATCATGTGATTACACTGATTGCACTTAAATTCAATAACAATAGGATTATAAGATTAAGAAAACTTGAAAGAATGTATAATGAAAATACATGCAAGTTAAAATTAATACTTACAATTAAATTGATGTTAATAAAACTGAATTCCCTCTCGTACTTATGTTATTGAATTTGGACTGTGACCTGGATAGCAACAGTATCCATGCAAATGCATCGTTCACGTTTGAATAAATCATTTTTCCAGATACTTGATTGACGTGACATATAACGAACTCGAAAATACTTCTTAAAGTAATTATCTCATAGGCTAATGAAGAATATAAGCCGGATTTTTGAAAACCACCAAGTAGAGAAAATTAATCAAATAATTGATTTATATATAAACCTCTGCATGATATATATATATGATTAAAACTATTTTATCACATATCTAGAAATGTATTGTAAAATGTAAAAAATAAACTCGCATCTAACACAACATTAAATTTTTCAATCCGTATCCAAGAAAATAATGTATTGAAGAAATGGTCGATGGTCATATCAAAATAGATCGTAATTCTATATATTGAATTGTAGGAATATTAACTAATATTAATTTATAGTGTATCAAAAAATATATTTAATTGAATTATAAACTATTTCTAATTTAATTGGATATATTAATAGAAGACATTATTACTTATAATCTATAAACAGGAATAAATAAAGTTACTTCTAAAAGTTTTAGCCAGAAATTTTATCTTTTAAAACTTTCGCCGAAATTTGACGGAAAAAAATCAGTGTTACAGTAGAAAATTTTTAATTTTTCATATTACATCCCTTAGCAAATGAATCTTAAAATTATATTTCTACTTTATAATATACTATGTAATATATTGTAAAAGATAATTAAAATGTATTAAGATTATATTTATTGCACATAATCCTTGCCAAGAGAAGGTTGGCCTAGAATTCGAAAAGAATCCTTGCGTAACCCAAGGATAGATTTCGTAATATATATCTTGTACATATATTCATATATTTGTAATATTTATCGTAGAAAGCTAGAACGATGAAACTTCTTCATGAAATAAAGATGGTAAAAATAGGCAAAACAGATATAATATCTCAGAAACATTCAGATAGCTGCATATTCATATGTTTTCACATAATACAGCAATCCTGCTGCGAATCTACTCCAGGTGGAAATGGAAGGGTGGGATTGCCCTCGGAATCGAACTGAAAAAACGAGCACTGCTCGCCGACGAGATCATCAGGCGCTTGACCATAATTTTGCATTTCCGTCATAAGTTTCAACACACATTCAAATCGACGTTGCTTGATATCTTCCGCATCGTCTTCCTTTTCCTTTTCTAATTCAGTACATACCTTACACAAAATATAAATACATTAATTGTAAAGCTTCAGCTTGGATTTGGTCCATTATAAACATACCTTTTGCATCAATTCTGATTGTTTCGTATACCTCTGCAAATCGGAAGGATTCAGAGTTGCTTTGTGCTCTTCTAGCCACGCTGGATATTTATCCGACAGTTCTTTCAATGATGGATAAAGAATCTCTTTCGACAAGAGGTTCTCCATCATTCCTTGCATAAACGGTAGTATGTCACCAGTATCACCATCAATAGACGTTTGCCCGAGCATAGCCGCCACATCTGCTTCACTCTAAAATGTATTAACTATTGTCAGTTATAATTTTACCTTTAAGTATCATTGATGCACAGAGTATACCATAAAGATGAGATACCATTACCTGTAAATTTTCGGAATTTGCAGTTAAATCCTTTAAAACTTGTGAAATAGCCGATTGAAAGTCCACATTCATGTCTTTCTCATCTGTCGTATTACTACTAGACGTCTGTCCAAGCTTTTGCAAAGCAGCCTCCAATTCGCTATCTCCTAATAATAATTATAGCAATACACAATTTTTATCGCTTTCTTTGCCCATCTTTTATTATCTCACCGTTTTGCAATAAATTTTGCAAATTTTTTTCAAACTGATTGGCCGTTTGTTTGAGAAAATCTTCCGTCCATTTATCTTCGAATATTTCATGCTTATCTGTTTGTTTCTGCAAATCCGCTGTACCTGTGTCATTGCCTTTTTCAACATTTGATATAGATACTTTGTCGAAATCTTGTAGAGCACCTAAGAGACAGTAAGATTTAAAACTTGAAAAAATATATATATATATAATAATAAACACTAGATCAATGTTATAAATATATTATATATTAAATTATAATTATAATGTAATTATAAATTATAATATACATAAATTATAATGGGCAAGGTTACACCCTGCATTTAGGCCGCGACCTAAATGCAGGGTGTAACCGTGCCTAATGTAACTAATTATATGTTGAAACGTATTACCAAGTTTTAAGATATCAATAGCTTACAGAATAAATATAATAGTAAATATTACATTTCTTTAATGTCAGAAATATCTAATTTATTTAAAATTACAAAACAATTTATTATATAACAATGAATCACAACTTTTTTTTATTGACAAGAACCAAACTCATGCGACATAGAACTCCGTAAGGTTAGACCGATTTTCTAAATATAGTATACTTACTATCCAATAAATCGTTCAATTCTTGATCTTCTGTCTCGTGTTTTGTCTGTTTGAAATTGTCCGTCATATTCGCGTAATTGTAATATCCTATTAATTTAAAAAACAAAATTCTCTTGCGTGAATGTGCACGAAAACGTTCCTATCATTGACAACGTCCGATGAAGAACGCAACGGCCGCAACGGTATATATTTTTTATATTTACGTGCAGACAAATTTTGATTTAAAACTAAAAAATTAAACAGAGAAATGACAAAAATCGAAAACGCTTAGTAATCGTTCTTTACAAGTTCTTTATAGGATTGCAAGAATGAGTACTGCTGGTCTACAACGGTACAACCTCGCTTTAAGGTCGGTTTTCACACGCAATGATTGGTGGCGCCAGGCCGCGCCAGTCGACTAAGGCTGAGTTTCCACTGAGCGCGTCACGCGTCGCGTCGTCCGAGTTGAACCAATCAAAACATCCCATTTCGATTCCGTCACAAGAATGTAATGAAATGGGATGTTTGGATTGGTTAACTTGTGACGACGCGACGCGTGACGCGCTCAGTGGAAACTCAGCCTAACGCCAGTAAAAATGCAAGTGTAAACCAGTGTAAACACTTGATACAAACTGGCGCTAGTAATGTGGCGTTTACTGGCGGTTATTGGCCAAAGCATATAACCTCAAATTTGGAGGTTATATGCTTGCTGTCATTTACTGTGTGTTTAATAAATGTTAAATATTTTCCATAGTATACGCCAATCACTGTGTAAATACTTGTGAGTTTGCTAGTCGGTTCTGGCGCCAATGAATGCCAGTCAGTTGGCGCCACTAATCATTGCGTGTGAAAACCGGCCTTTAGCCTTGTATACATACGATGCTAGAAATCGGTCCAAGTCCTCGATTCAAGTTCTCGAATAGTGTACTTTGACGATTCTAGATAGCGTTATAAAGCCTTGTGTAGTTTCAGTTTAAGCCAATCAACTTGCAGCTCTTACAGAAAAGCAGCAGTTTCATTGGCTTAAACCGAAACTCGGACCGATTCTAGTATCGTGTACACAAAGCTTAAGGTTATGGAGGATTCACACTGCGTCCGATGTTCGACGTACGACGATCCGACATCCAATAGGAAATTTTTGTCTCTAATAATAAATTCTGTTATTGGATGTCGGATCGTCGTACGTCGAACATCGGACGCAATGTGAATCCTCCATTACAGTTTCACACAACAGTTCTTGTATCGTGGACACTATCATAATAGGACTTTGTCCAATTTCTTGATATAAAAAAACTAGTGTACATACACGATTCAATTTCTAGTTCCCAAAACTTGGTTCCACGACTTGGTTCAATTTCTTGCATCGTGGACACAGAGCTTTAAGCCCGATGTCCACGATGCTAGAACTGTGTCCAAGTTTCGGTTTAAGCCAATCATCTTGCAGCTCTTACAGAAAAGTAGCAGTTTCATTGGCTTAAACCGAAACTTAAACACAGTTTTTGCATCGTGGACACCGGGCTTAGGGCCAATTTCTTGGGCTTTAACCACACACAAGGCTTTAAGGCCCGGTGTCCACGATGCAAGAACTGTGTCCAAGTTAAGCCAATGAAACTGCTACTTTTCTGTAAGAGCTGCAAGTTGATTGGCTTAAATCGAAACTTGGACACAGTTCTTGCATCGTTGCCTGTATACACGATTCAAGTTCTAGTAACTTTTTCTCGGACCGAGGACTCCGATTTCTAGTATCGGTCCGATTTCTAGTATCGTGTATACAAGGCTTAAGAAAAAACTAGATTGTAGTGCTAAAGGCTTCCGCACGAGAGCGTCCCGCTTGACCACGTTGCGATTGACCACAGCCGACCACAGCCACTCACAGGCTCCGGTGGGACATGCGACGCGAACAAACTGCCAGAAGCCATGAGTATGAGTGGGATCCAATTGACCGCGTCGCCAATTGGCTGATTTAAAATAAAAATTTCTAATTGACTGGTCCAGTGGGAAAACTCCAAGCATCGGGGCTATGAGTATGGTCAATGGCCGCGTTCAGGTTCAGGGAGTCGATTGTGTATCTTGAAATGAGGTGAAAATTACAAAAGTGAGGAAATTTACTAGCGTATCTACGATTTTATTTGTGGAAATCTAGTAAAATCTGTTCACTTTTGTAATTTTTACCTCGTTTCAAGATACACAATTGACTCCCAGCAGACACAACTGTTGAGTTTGTTTTATCAACACTCTACGTTGATTGGTTGGTTCTAAAAGTAAGAGCCAATGGCCGCGTTCAGCATACACAACTGTTGAGTGTCGTCTTATCAACACGCTACGTTGATTTGTTGGGTCTAAAAGTAAGAGCCAATCACGTTCGATTGCTACTGAGCGGCTTGGTCTGCTGAACGCGCCCAATCGCAACGTGGTCCAAACGGGATGGCTTCCACTTCCACTTTCTGCTGCTGCTGATGGCGCTGAACATCCATTCATTTCGTTTCAAAATACGTGAGCGACTCGTGGTTATCAAGTTCAGTTGGGAGTCCCCGATTAATCTATTTATTTATAAAACAGTGTAATGTGCAAGCTGCAAGAGACAGCAAGAGAATAAAAAATGCATATCATGTAAGATTATGGATGTTGCGTTATAACCTATTAGCATTTTTATAACCTCAGATAACTCACGTGAATGTAAGTATCCTGTATATTTATTTCGTATCGTACAATACCTGCTATTTGTGGGTAAACAAAACGTATAAAAAAGAAAAGTATTTACTTGGAGAAATTTTTCATATTTTGATGTGAAATTTCTGACCACTTACAATTCTGTTATAAATATTTATGCAGAATTGAAAAACATTTGAATATTCTTTTTTGTTTTTGTACATATAAAATTGTTTTTAGGTCTAATTTGACGCTTTTATCTTACTTGGCAATTTTAACAAATATGTACTTTCATCATGCAGAAGAGAAAGGAACGCGAAGATTTTATGTAAGAAAAGTTATAATTTATATTATGATATTAAGATATATACAAACAATTTTTTAACCCTCAAACATCTCACTTTCTGGACCATCTCTCAAGCCCAGGTCTACAACAGGTGTTTTAAGACCTAAGCCTAAGAAATTGATCAATTACTTTCAAATTTGAGGAGAGTAATCGACTGTGAATGGTCGATTTATTAAGGTTTAGGACTTGGGGCCCAGTTCCACAAACGTTGGTTAACTTTTAAACTTAGGTTAACTTACTCTTTGTCTCTTTCTAACGTCCCACTTAGAAAGAGACGAAGAGTGAATCAACCTAAGGGTTAAAAGTTAACCGACATTTGTGAAACTACGTTTTAAAACACCTATTGTAGACCTGGACCAACCTGGACTAACACCGCACATGGGTTAGCGAGACTCACATGTGTGTTTGAGGGTCAATTAACTGATTGATAACTTTTAAATATTATATTATGAAACATAGCTTTTAAATGAAACAGAATATACAAACAATTTGTTAATAATATTTCATGTAATAAATTAATACTGCGCACATTTATGCAAAAGTGTTTACTTTTATATTAAGCTAGTTATTTATTAAATCATTAGTTATCATTAAATTTTATTAAATTTTAGGTCTATTACGGCACCTGCATTAATGCCAAGGCTTACGTTGCCATCTATTATTATCCCATCTCAGTTACATAGTGCATTGAAAAGTATATATTGTTCAAAATGGGGCTCTATTTCTTCTTCAAATCTACATAACAATTATAAAAAGTGCATTAAAAGTTTGTCTAATGTACGAACAATAATTCAGTGGGATTATTTAACCATATTGAAAATATGCTTATATCTAATACAATTTGAAGAAGATCTCGAACTAAAACGGTTTAGATTGTTAAACCATACAGTTAAAACATCTGATTTAGAAAATTGTTTTATTATCAGCTTGAAATCTTTGAATGGTGATCTTCATGTAATTAAACCAGACTGTGAAGTAGAGCTCAGAGATAATACAAAAAAAGTAATTTTTGCAAAAATCGTGAAAGTGGTAGGAAATGATGTAACAATAAAGCCCTATTATCCTGAGTAAGTTTGCTACAATTTTATTTTAATAATGCTTTAATATTTTTTTTATACTTTAACAGATATATATATATATATACATGTATATGTGCATCCTTATAAAGTATCATAAGTGTAAAGTATCTTGGTATAAAGTATCTTAATTTCTTTTTTTCTTTTATATTTTTTACTTGTATTGCCATTCTGCAAGAACGCAGTATCACAACATATTATTGAGTCATTTTGGATTTGGTTTGAATACTTGATTCCAATATGTGAACTAATATCTTTATCTAGAATTTTTTATATATGCAATGGCAAGATTTGAAAGTTAAACTGAGTCTTTTGTTTAACACATAACTACTTTACCATTAAGCTATTCAGCGTCTACCCCACATATTTTAACATTTGTGTAAAAAATATATTTAGTCTTTATAGTAATGTAATATAATAGTATAATTGAAGGGTACACAGGAGAAAAACGCAATTTTACATTTCAAGACTTAGGTATCTTAAGAGGCTATTAAAAAAAGTACTGGCAGTGAATATGCATAGTGTTTACATTGTATGTTGGGCTTTGTTGGATCTTCCTCACAAGCGCGTCGGATTATGATCGTTTTTCCCCAGCACATCTTTCGGCCTTATTTTGTAAATGAATTGTAACTTCTTGATGAAAGCAGATAAGATTTATAAAAGGTTTTTGAAAATGTCACAAGATAAGCATGATCAGATCAATTTTAACAAAAAGTGGACTTTGATCATCATTTTTTCTCTGTACCCTTCACTTATGATAGAAACAGAGACATATTCGGTCTTTGAGCCTAACATATATAATATATAACATAAATAATATAATAATTTTATATATCATTTAGAAATCCAAATACATTGAAAATGAAGGAGAAAAGATTTAATATAGAGTTTGTGGACCGACATTGGTCATTGAGATGCTGTCATTATGCATTAAAGATAGTAAGCAAATGCAATTGGATTGAGATTGTATATCCACGATTGAGGACAAATTGCACAGATATGGAAATGTAAGTTTTAAAATCGAATATTTTATTATTTGGAATCATATCGTCATCATGACTCGTAACATATGTGTTATATAGCGATATTGAATGGACAAATGCTGATTTGAAGGAAAATGAACCACAGAAGCAAGCAGTGAGGAAGATACTGAATAAGACAGCGTACCCTGCACCTTATATAATTTTTGGTCCCCCTGGTACTGGAAAAACAGTGACATTAGTTGAAACTATATGTCAGGTAATTTCTTTGTTAGATCTAATACATTGAGCTAAGTTATTTTTTAAATTTTATATTTTTTCTGTTTTTTTTTTTAATTTTAATTCTTTGGTTGATAGATTGTGAGACACTTTCCGACGAAAAATATATTGGTGTGCACATCATCTAATGCAGCAGCTGATGAAATCACGAAAAGATTGATAAAATATATTCCAACAAATTTGATATATCGAATGTATGCTCCATCTAGAGAATGGTAAAAAATTTATTTTTGTTGCAGTTTTTTCTCGTTTCTTCCTTTTTTTTTACAAATACCGTAATTAACATTGCACAAGTACAAGTTTGTCTTTAAATTTGATTTTTACTTGTAATGATCACACAATTTCGCTTACGGCATAAATTTTATGAAGGGTGACAAAACTCACAATATAAATATACGAATTAAATTTTGTCTGTTGAAAAACAGGTCGACTGTGAAGAATGAAATTCAACCATGTGCGAATTTTGTTCAAGAATCTACTCTCTTTTTGTCAAAAGAGTTACTGTTACGGAAAAAAATTATTATTACAACATTAGTATCATCTGTAAGGTATGTATTTGACATGTTATTCTATTTTCTTTTGTGTGTGTATATGTTATTTTAGATATGTAGTCAAAATTTTTACTTTTAATAGTTATAAAAATTTCTATCTGATTAAATAAAATTAATTATATATATGTAATTCTTTATATGGACCTTGTTTAGATATAGAGATACTTCTTAATTAAATTTATATTGTTAAATTCAATTTCTAGAAGATATTTGACATATCATGTATTGTTTATTACAGATTGATTGATGTAAATTTTCGGGAAAATCATTTTTCTTACATAATTATTGATGAGGCGAGTCAAGCGGTTGAACCAGAGATGTTGATTCCTCTCGCGATAACAAATAAAGAATCTGATGAGAAGACTAGATTTCATGCACAAATTGTTATCGCAGGTGATCCTTATCAATTGGGACCCGTTGTTTGTTGCAAAAGGATTGAGCATCTTCTCGGCAAGTTTTTTCAAAATGCACTAAATGTCGTGTAATCTGTATATTTTTTAACTATTTAATTTATTACCCTAACAGGAAGATCCATGTTAGAAAGATTAATGGACGATTGTGATCCGTATAAAAAGCAGGATGGAAAATATAATCCGAACTATATAACGAAATTAGTTCAAAATTTCCGTAGTCACGAAAATATTTTACACGTGTCAAATAAACAATTTTATTGTGGTGACTTAAAGATCTGTGGAGGAGCCGATATACGAATGGCGTTGAACTGGTCACAATTGCCCAATAAAAATTTTCCTATGATATTCCAAGAAGTTTTAGGCACAGAAACAAGATCTGTAAACCGAAGGTTAATATATTTAAGTATATGCAAACTTTGTTACAATTGTCTTAAAACAGGATCAAATTTTTATATAATTAATTTATCTGCAAAATTGCATAAACATAAGCGTGATACATTTGCAGTGTCTGCAACACCGCCGAAGTACTGGCGGTACTAATGTATGTGAGTATCCTGATTAAGGCGAAATTTGGAAAACACGTGATAACACCAAAGGATATCGGGATCGTAACGCCTTTTAAACAACAGCAACTAGACATTACTCATCATCTAGAAGCTATGAAGTTAAAAGGCATAACTGTGGGAACAGTTGAAACGTTTCAGGGACAAGAACGAAATGTGATGATATTATCCACGGTACGATCTAAAGCCTTCGAACACAATGGTAAAGAACACATTGGTTTCTTATCCAATCCAAAGGTATGTTATTCATTGCATGTACTATGAACCTAGGATCCGTTAACTGTGAGTTAATTACTCTCACATAGAATCACCTTAGCATCACCTCGAATTATTTATAATTCGGGGTGATGTGTGTGCGTGTGTGCGCGCGTGTGTGTAGCGCGTATGTATGTATATATGTAAAATTATATGTAATTTTTTTTTCCAGAGATTTAATGTTGCTTTAACACGTGCAAAAGCACTTATGATAATAATAGGAAATCCAAATATACTCTGCAGAAATGAACATTGGGAAGTACTTTGGAAGTACTGCGAAAAACATAACGCAAATATTCCCTTTGAACAGTTGCCAGGGCTCAAGGATCGCAAGGGTTCGTCCTTCCAGGCGATCAAGAAGTACATCGTGTCGACCTACAAGGTAGACGGCGAGAAGGTCGCGCCGTTCATCAAGCATTACCTGAAGACCGCCGTGTCCGCCGGTGCCGTCGTGCAGACCAAGGGCAAGGGCGCCACCGGCTCGTTCAAGCTGTCGACCGACAAGCCGAAGGACAAAGCCAAGGGGAAGGCGCAACGCGCCTCGCTGGTTCACTCGGACACGTGGAAAGCGGGAACCAAGAAGGACGGGCGGGAGAAGACCGCGATTGCGCGGAAACCGGCGGCCGCTGTGAAGAAAACGACCGCCAAAAAGGCCCCGGAAAGCGCGAAGAAGGCAGCTCCCAAGACCGCCGCCGCCAAAACCGCCGTGAAGAAGGGCAAAGCTGCTGCGGAGCCCAAGTCACCATCGAAGGCTAAGAAAGCCGTCAAGGCACCAGCGGCGAAGACCAAAACGCCCAAGCCGAAGAAAGCCACAGCGAAGGCCGTGAAGGCCGCGGCGAAAAAATAATTGGCCTGCGAAGAATATACTCGCTACAATCATAACAAAATAACCTTTGTCAGATTTGTTCACCGAGCCATTCTTCTTGTCCTTGATTTCCAGGAGTTCAGGTACTTTTCCTCTTCCTTTCGTGAATCGACTGAATTATTGAATTCCAGAGACTTCCAATCCTCCGAAAAGTACGACACTCCGGGCGGACCGACGTGCTGGCTCAAAGCTAGAAGTCTCGTAGCGAGCGTTGAATTGAATCTCAGGCTCAGGAAGCAGGGGTCGGCGCGCGTTTGCGACATAAAACTCTGTTCTTTCAAGAACTGATATTTTTCCTTGACTCCCTCGTAATTTAAACAGTCGGTGGACCAATGCAAAAACCAATCGTTGCCAAATCCGTCGACGGTGACCGACAAACAGTCGGTAATTTATATCTTGGTTTTGATCCTCGCTAAACGCGAAAACCGCGTCCGAGATCTCTATAATCGTTATTTATTATTGAACTATATCTGTTTTATCCTTTATGTAAAATTCTTCTTTAAGCTATCTTCTAGTCATCGTTATGTATACGTTTCTAGCATGTATTATCACTCAACAACTTTATATCATGAATTTTATTGTTACAATATTTTACAGCATATAAAGGAAAAAAGATTTTTGCTGTCGCTTCTTCGCAACATTTGAAGAATCACATTCGAATATACATTGTCAGACTTTAATTATTGAGGAGCAGTGCTATCTATACTATACCTTACATCGCTTGAACTATCGATCAAATATTTTATCCTATTTAGATCTATATGTAGAATCGATTAGAGCAGTTATCGGAACATTCTTTAACAAAATATCCAATTATACATATATTATAACTTTAAAAATAATATCGATATAATATTTATACAGATATTATATCAAATTATTAAGAACTATTGATTAAATCAATTTAATATTAAAAGAAAATGTCTCAATTTCCACTATTTTAATATGTATGTTAATATAGCAAAGATAATCCAAATGTCGAAAAGATCGTTAGAGACCTATATATATAACAAAATTATTGTTTGCTGTGATAATTATTTGCCACTCTTATCATTTTTGTCAAGTAATTCAAATTAAATAAGTCAAAATATTATAACATTTACCTTTGTCGGCTACAAATGTTAAGCGGGGAACACACACTTTTGCATAACGCATAATACGTAAGCATAAGAAAACTGATTGGTCTATTTCCTTATGCACATGTGTATGGACCAATCAATTTTCTTATGCTTACGCATTATGCCCATATCACACTAGCGGCTCGCGGCCGCGACTGCGATTGCGATTTCGTCTCTTGACCAATGAGAAATGTTCGAATTGCCAGCAGCTTCTTTCTCATTGGTCAAGGGACGAAATCGCAATCGCAGTCGCGGCCGCGAGCCGCTAATTTGATTTGGGCTTTATGCGTTAAGCAGAAGTGTGTGCTCCCCGCTTTAAGGCCATCGTACACAAAATGCATAGGCTGCATATGCATAGCATAAGACCGCTGGACCAATGAGCATCGTATGTAAATTAATATGGCGACTTTATGCTAGATGCTCATTGGTATTGGCGTCTTAAGACATTACTTAAGACAGACGATCTTGAAGACTTATGAATACCGGCATTTACACAGCTATAGCAGCTATAAGCTACTCTCAGTTGGCAAAACATTCAATGGTAAAAGCTGGCCATATTGTCCTCGGAATAGAGGCAGGAGCCAATTGGGCGAGTTTAGTAGAACAAACCGCTCAGTAGCAATCGAACGTGATTGGCTCTTACTTTTAGAACCAACCAATCAACGCAGATTGTTGATAAGACGAGACTCAACAGTTGTGTTTGCTGAACGCGCCCATAATGGCTGCGTTTAGCCGAACCTCTGCTTAGCGAAGCGAAAGGTAGCAACTGAATGTGATTAGTTGGATCCAAAGGTAAGAACCAATCACATTCAGTTGCTACCTTTCGCTTCGCTAACAGAGGTTCGGCTGGAACGCAGCCAATTAAACAAAAGAAGAATAAAGAAGAAGTCGCTACATCTCGTCGGTAGTCGGTATGACGGGAATCATAACCTGATTCCTGTCAACTTTAACGTTTAATATCTCGCGTCGCGGGGCAGAGCGACACTTTTTTCTGCCAAATTCTTGCGTTTCGTGTAAAAACGCCGTCGATTGAGCATAATTTCATCGATATTGAAGGTGAGGCCCCTAAAGGCCATTGCACGTAACAAAGATTTAGCCATAATCGTAAGGCCGTAAGAAGATAAACCAATCACAGTCGATTATTCTCCTCGCGCTCGAAAAATAATCGAGTGTGATTGATCTATTTTCTTATGGCCTTACGATTACGACTAAAACTTTGTATGGCTTTAAACTGTATAATTACCAAAATGTTTTTAAGTGACAAACGACGACTTTTCCTTTTTACATCTTCGTTTTTGTCACAAAAAAAGTATCAAAAGAGTATATTTTTGTTTAAAATGTAAATAGAATACTCTAAACTGAACACTGGCTAATGTTTAGTATTTTTTTGTACATACATATATTTTTGCTCTTTGATTTTAGATAAAACTTATTCATATGGATAATAATGGATCAAATATATAAGCTTTACGATCGACAGGCATCGCCAAAAATTTGCATAAAGGATTACTTTCAACAATATAGCGAACTACTCAAGTCATTGATGTGTCACGAAGTTAGCAAACAAAGCGAGGAAAAGATTTTTCAACTTATGGATACCGACCTCTCACAAGCAAGAATTCTTTTAATGAAACAATATTGCAGGTACCTTATATTACAGTACGTAATAAATAATATTGTATTTTCTGATGAAAATTAAAAAATTAAGTATAGACTCACACATATATCGGTGTCAATTTTACAGCATAGATAATTTAACGTTGCCAATGGAGGCTGCCAATGCGGAGGAAAAGGAGAAACAAGGATATGTTCAAATGCCTGAAACAATCTCAGATAATGTTCCATTGGAAACAATTAAAGTGTTAAAGATCTTATCTAAGGAAACTTTACAAAAATCAAAACATCAAAATGGCATTCCTGTTGTAAGTAGTTGCTTTCAAGAAAAATATATTAAGATATACAGAGTATTGAAAAGCTTTACTAAAATTGAATTGAATTATTATAATTGTTATAGGACCAATAATTTTATAGTCACTGTATTACTTAATGTAATATAATGCTGTGACAAATCTATAACATTAAAATAATAAATTTGTTTCTTTCTAGAAACATGACAAATTAAAATCATCTGATAACAACGTAAAGCCAAGTGAGGAATTTTTAGTTTATGTCAGGGTGTATGAACCATTTAAAAGCCACTCTCGTCTTAAGTATAAAATAAGTGTCCCAGTTCTCAAACTTAAAAGCGTTATATCAATATTGGGATGCCAGACTCTTTATGAATTACGACAGAAGATAATATGTCAATCTGATTTGTCGATTATAAAGGAAATTAGTGAAAAACCGAATCAAAGACCCGGACCTATGGCAAAGGTAACTGTTTCTTCAATTTGGAGCTTTATCTATTTTATAACCTGGTCCATGTGTTCGTCGTATGTAAAAAAAAAGAGAAAATTAATTGCATTTTGTATATTATAGGATGTCTATCCCTCAGGATTCTTCTATATTGAAGATACATTTTATAACGATACTAGTGTGCCAACAAACATTGATTACAGTAACATCATATTGGAATGGGCAACAATTCGTGATATAGGTCCATTTAAAGTTGCAACTATGGACGCCCAGATAAATTCTCTTTATGCAAGATTTGGTTTTCCATGGGTGTACCAGCATCAGGGTTCCTGCGAACACTTGATTGTACTAACTGATGCCAGGTAACTCTTATTAACACTAATGTAATGGAAGTATCTAGTTTAAAGCGTTCATAATAAAATTTCTTTTATAATACTGGCAAAAATAACAAAACCATGATAAAAAAGTAAAAGTTATGCTGATAGAGCTGTGATATTTGTATTATTGGTAACAAATCATTTTATTTAACATTTGTTATTAACGAATTAATTCATTTTGTTCATTCATTCACAGATTGGTAACTGATGACGATGTATTAATATCATCTGCTTATCCAAGAATAGAAAGAATAAGACCTATTTCTGGAAAACACTGCATCTATTGCGGAATATTTAACGTGCATTGGGTTGTAACGGAACACGATAGAATACCACATGACATAAGTTATTTTTGTAATAAATGTTTTATATCTTATAATTACGTTGACGGTAAAAAAGTCGGAAATTTTAAAGCATACAGTTATCCTTGTATATCGGAATTAATGACGATAATAAGACCTAGTAAACTAAGATAAAACCTAAAAATAGAAACAAGACCTAGAAAATATTGCATATATGTATACGGGAGTTGTATGTGTTATAAATATATTTAGGATACAAGTGTAACAAAATTATTTTATTGATGCCTTTAATGCATACAATTTTTGCAAGTTTTCTCTTGCACTATGCAAATCTGGCTTTAATTGCAATGCTTTCTTATACATCTCCTCTGCCGCATTTAATTTATTCCAACGATGATATAAGACACCTAAATAAGATATTTCTGATTTTATATGTTATCTTAAATTATTCATATCTGATATATACATATGTATACACATTTACATAAATATGGAATGTTTTATGCCAAATCCAACCATATTTTTTCTCAATATCAGCAAATTTAATAAACTTGGTCTTTTTAAAAAAGCCGAGTTTTGTGAGAAAGTTTGCTTATCCAAGAAAATATACGTTAATCTAAAAAAATGCTTCTTGAACTTTCTCGATATGCATATGAAAATAAAAATTTGGTTTTTCAAGTCAAAGTTGTGACTGGTATTATCAGCTATTGCAATCCTAAACTGGTCGATGAGATAATAGATTTAGCAACCAACACATATAGGAATTTGATATAATGAGTAATAGCTTATATATCATGAATCGAATACTCTTAGTATTCGTTGATACAAATTGTATCGTATCAAATTCCTGCGTTCTCAAACTTGTATTCTTCAACATCAGTGGGAAGAGAAGGTTGGTATGAAATATCGCTGATGCATTTCTCAATATACCTAAGTTTGCATAGATCATAGGAACCATAGGATCTATCGATATTGCCCGTTTGAATTGGATTTCTGCGTCTTCGTATTTTCCCTTTTTTCCCAAAATATTAGCAATATTGAAATAGATAGAAGCATGATTCGGAATAAATTTTAAAGCTTTATTTGCCACTTTCAATGCCTCTTCTGTCCTATCTAAAATTATAGAGTATCTCTTAAAATATATTTTTTAATATTATAGTAACTGATGTACAGTAACAGAAAGATACAGTATTAATTTAAATAAGCACAAACCTAAATCATCTAATAGTAGTATCATATTCGTCCATGCTCGTTTATGCGTGGATTTTTGCTTAGTCGTATTTATCCAAGCTTTCAACGCCTTGTCATATTGTTTTCGTTCTAGATACTATCGCCATCAATTTTGAATTAGTAAATTATAATAAGATATTCTCAAAAATAGATTAAAAAATTATATTTTACCATTATGTAGTACTCACCAATACGCCTAGATTGTAATAACAATCTGGATAATTTGATCGGTATTGCAGAGCTATGAAATAACTTGCTTCTGATTCCTCATACCTTTTCAATGCTGACTGAACTATACCTCGATTCATCCACGCCGTAGAAAAATCCTTTCTAAAATTCATGAGTTTGTGTGAGAGATACCATATACATATCTATTCTATAATATGTCATAAACAGAAAGAAAAAAAGAGATTATATGCATACACATATAGATTTTAATTTCTCATTGTAGTTCAAATAAATAAGACATTTATAAGTAGAACTGTTCATCTTAGATAATGATATTTAACCGGACTTACTGTAAATTAACAGCTTGCTCGAACAAATTTACAGCTTCCAAAAGCTGCCCATCGTCTTTAAGTAAATTGCCAAGATTATTCAGAGCTTGAGCATATTTTGGATTTAATCTGTGTAGCAAAGAACATAAATGTATAACACAATAAAATTTCTTTGAAGAAAATTGAGATCTTGTAGGTATACTGTATGCAATACCGTAAAGCCTCTCGATATTCTAGTTTGGCGAGATCAACATTTCCTGCGTCTGCAGCATTTTTCGCGATATTATAATGTACTTTTGCGTTCAAAGGGCATACATTTAATGCTGATTGAAAAAGCAGTCTCTCATTTCTCCATTGGCTACTCCTTATCCAAGAACGCACGAACAGTAATACAATAAGCATTACGTATGCCAGCAACGACATCTTAGGCAAGGAAAATCGGGCAGAAAGTTTCTGCAAACCGATAATGACTAGCAAACAATATCCCGCCGAAGGAATATACAATACTCTCTCTGCCAAAACAAATCCGACGTTGAAGAAAATATTACTTGCTGGCAGAAATGGACAGATCAACACTGTAAGACCCATAATTATATATCTGCAAAAGTTTATATACTATATATATAGAAAACATACTACATTCTCAACATACATATCTTTTCTGATTTTTAAGATTACCTTAAGGTCTTGTCCTTATGATAGATAAACGTATACACAATAAATGCTCCAAACATGAGCCAGAAAATAATGACTACAAAAGTTCTGTAGTCATAGCCAGTAATCAGAGATATGCAGCCCATTGACCAATCAAAACAGAGCCATATGGGACATATAAGTAACCATATATTCAGGCAATAGATATAGTTATAATTGAGTATACGAAGCAATACGTTATCCATAAAAGACGCTGGATTATCTACTGATTGAAATTTTGGGGTGGAGAACCCCATAATACTGAACCTTAGAAGCAAAAGTATTATAGCAATGAGAACGAGTGCAGCGAGTCGTAATAAAACATTTCTAAGATTAATAAAATTGTTTAAACTTTTATCAGCATATTTAAATGTGAGAGAATTAATTATGTCAATCGGATATATCTTGTTCACGATAACTATGTCGTATATTGCACAAATACCCTAAAAGATAAAGACAAAAATCCTTTATAGTTACGTAAAAAAAAAAAAAAATCAAGTTTAGCGGCGCAATTTTGATACTCACAATGGCAGTGATCCCAGTTTCTTTACATAGCATCGCTGCGGTTATGCAAATAGCAAAACTGAACATGGCAGCCCATGCCTGTAATATATTCTTTGCATATATTGTATGGCTGTACAACAAGATTGATAGCCACGTAAACAAGCTACATAATAATTCAGCGCGTCCAACAATTCCAGATACCTGATATACGAAGGTATAAACATAATTGTAATATATTCAGATATTAGTATATAATAATAATAATATTATACTCATAATTACAGCCTCTGTATGAATTGGATGAACTGCAAATAGGGCTGCGGCATAAAATGAAGTGCTCCGTTCTTCCGGCCCCAAAAATATATTGTATACGGACAGAATCAACAGGCAAATTGTACTGTGCAATATTATGTTTACTATATGATAGTCTTGCGAAACCAAGCCTTGTCGTAACCAGAATTGTAATCTATAGGGATAAACAAAAAAGAAAATTAATTTGTACACAACTTTTTAGCAAGATATTGTTACATGTATCTGTGGATGCACTTGATATTCTTTTACCTGAAACTAAGGATGGTGAAAGGTCTGTATGATTTGTGGCTTTGCCTATGGGATAATTTGGTACCCCAAAAGTCATTTTGAAATATATCCCAGAACGGTGTGTCGCGTACATCGTTGTTATTGACGATAGCCTCGTTATCATCAAAAACAAAATCTCCGTCATAACTGTTAACAAAACACAGTGACAAAATCACGATTATCCAAGGAGAAAGCGATGACGGTACGGCTGAAAATTTATAAAATTTTTCATTAAAAAAATTTTTGCTCTCGTGCGTGTAATATCCATGTAATTCATGTGTATTAAATGGTGATTCACCTGGCAAATGAGTCGATATTTTATTTTTCATGATATATCCTAAAGTCCTAAACAAAAAAACAAATTATTGCCTCTTGTTTATACCACAGTCTATCTTATGTATGTTTATGTCCATTGTATACATACTATACTATACATCATACATAACATATGTATGTATGTATGTAGTATGTATGTATGTATGTTACACATAAAAATGGTTAGGCACTGATGTGCACTATTGGACGCGTTTCGGAACGCAGGCTGCTCGTGGAGCGATTGGTTCTTATGCTCGGTCTACAATGCGAGTCGTAAGAATTGACCAATCACAGTCGATTATTCTCCTCAAATTCGATGGTGATTGGTCAATTCTTATGACTCACGACTTTACGACCTCGCATTGTAGACCTAGCATAACCTATGGATCTAACTAGAGTCCAAATTTCCTCCAACCTATGGGCCAATGGGTTTTGGGGGTAACCAAACTTATTTTCGAGCGTTGGGCACACTGTCGACACTGCGCGCAAGTTTGGTAATCTTGAACTTGTGCTTATCCGACATCCGACATTCCATTTCTGTGTAATTGCGTGGAAATACTGGAAATACGTTTGTGTCAAATTCACGAACGGTTGTAAGTGAAATATTCGTGCTTCATGCACGAATTCAAGTGAACTTTATCTAAGCAGGTAGGCAGATTCTTCAATCTCGGGCATTCGCGACCGAAAGTAGCGATCAGCCGTTTCAGCCGAGCGATCCGTCAAGACAATTTGCAACTTTCTTTTCTTCTCGCGCAAACGGGGAGTTCGGGTTAACCAGTTCATAACCAAAGCGCACTTAATGCGTATTATGCATTTTTATCGCTGAGACCGCGAAAAGAGCGAAGACTTGGACGACTTTTTACGAAATTCACGTATCTTATATATTTTCGAGGCACAGAAACCAAATGCACATTCGACAACGCTGCAACGTCGTCGTTCTTGTCTCATACCTTTCTTTTTTTCTTGTTTGTTACTTCGATTGAAAGCGCGACGACTTTGTACGTGAAATATCGCGCGTATTGGTATCTTGAAAGAAATAACATGCATCTGTAACATTTATGTGCACTCTATATCATACTGATACGGTAAGTGCATTGCGATTTGCGATGCACTTTGATGATGCTTAAAAAGAAATAAAATTTCATTATTTTTATTTATTTGATTTATTTGTTCTTAAATCGTTGTGTTATGATTAACACGTGTATTATTCCAAGAGAGAAACTGCTATTATATTAATCGAGAATTCTAATATCGCCATTGTTTCCATATGCAATAATCGCTAGTAATAAAAACTGCGACATAGGTACGTCTCAAAAATACTGAAACAATTAGAATATCATAATTATAACGTCTTAGTAAATATAAAACAGTTTCTCCCAGATAGATTTCCTAAAACTTACACATGTATTTTGTGTATTTTTAGGTAAATAAACGGTTTTCATGCAATTTTACGTACGTAAAGCCCATGTCAGACTACACATTGAAAATTAAGGATTGCAAATTGAAGATTACAATTGCAAATAAGAATTTAACCACAATGGAACAGATTAAAATTTAATTTACTCAACATCTTTATTACAGCTCTTTTTAATTAATTTATATAATCCATTTGTTTCTAGTTATTGATTAATGTTATTTATAATGTTTAGAGCCTAAACAAATGGGAATGAGCGATTTGCTTAGATAAATGTGAATTATACTGCGAGTACTGATCGGTGCACTCGGTGAAATGATTTGTTCATTTATATTTGCGACAGATTGTTCTGTGCTTTATAATTCATGAAACATCGATTTGTTATTTAATTCCAGAGCATTGATGAAAAGTATGTAACTTTGTAGATATACACATAAATATCTCTATAATTATTTGAAAGTGCAATATGCACGAATAATATCGCGTATATGAAATCCATATTACTATGTATTGAAGCTTGAAGATTGAAGATTGTAAACTGAAGATTAGACTTTGATCAATCGGATAAATACAATCTTGATCCGTTTTGTTTTGGCTAAATTCTAATCTCTAATTCGCAATCCTCAATCTTCATTGTAGTCTGATACAAGCTTTATGTATGTAGGATTGCATAAAAAAAATAGTCATAGAGCAAAATTGAAAGCCTTTCAACAAATCTTTTTGCCTGAAAAGATACAAAATACATATAAGTTTTAGGAAATCTGTCAGGGAGAGAAACTGTTTTATATTTTACTAAAAAAATATATTTATGATATTCCAATTGTCTCAATATTATTAATAGCTCGATTACTGCATATAGAAACATGTCATTCAGCTTATCATAAAGTAATAATTCTTAGGTTAATAGCATTAATCAATGTAAGAATAATGTTAAAATTCTTGATTACTTTAATAGTTTTTATCTCTTTCAGAATAATATGCAGTGTGCTAATTATAATACAATAATGAAAAACAAATGCATTGTATAAACTAATATAAAAGTGCTGTACTCCTTGTCTTCTAATCTTAATTTTATTTCAGATTGCTTGAACAAGATTCTGTTATAATTTAACCTTAAATATGTTTGGGCAAACTGGAAATACATCGTTCAGTATGTATATTATGTAAATAAATCATGCTAGAGATTTGATTAAGGATTCTTTTTATTAAAATATTTCTTTTTTTTTTTAAGGTGGATTTAGTACTGCGACGCAAAACAGTCCATTTGGCCAATCTGCATTTGGCAAACCCATTACTACAACAAGTTTTGGTAGTGGCGCAACACCTGTCTTTGGTAGTAACAATACTTCATCACTCTTTAGTTCTAAGCCCACAGGTTCTACCACAGGTGGCTTGTTTGGAAATACCACAACGCCACCGGCATTTAGACAGCCAACTAATACTCAACCGTCTTTTGGAGGTAGCAATTTATAAACTGTTTCACTTGCATGTAAAAAGTTCTTTCCTGTATGTATATTCGTGCGTGTGCAAGATATCATGCATTTGAAACATTCTCGATCATTAGGTTTTTTTAGAAAAACATTTTGCGATCCAAGGATCACTCGAAATGTCATTATATTGGACAGTAATTTTTGCAAATTATCATATACGGATTATTTATATTGGAAATATAACAAATTGTAAAAGACAAATTCAAAAAATTATTAATTGGTTTAAAACTAGCCTCATTGATGTATTTCAAAATTATATAATTTATGCCTGTTATTTTAAAATATTATTTCCTGTGGTACAAAACATCTTTATGTATACATTGGGTGTATATTTTTAAGCAGTATTGTACATTTGAAGTAATTTATTTTATAGACTTTATATTAGACATTAAATCAATAAATATTAAATATAATGTGCAAGCAATAAGTGTAATTTTAATTTTGGTTTATATGATACTGTATTTGTTATATATTGTTAAAATCTAACAAATATATTTATGTTTTTGCAGGCTTCGGGACAACAAATACAAGTACCAATCTTTTCGGCACCCAACAAAATGCCGGGACAAATCTTTTCGGTACAAGCACAGGGACTTCAGCGTTTGGTCAAGCAAACAAACCTGGTTTTAACTTTGGCACAACATCCGGAACTAATCTGTTCGGACAACCGCAACAAAATGCACAACAAACTACTCCATTTGGTCAGGCGAATACCACCACAAACACAAATCTTTTTGGTACAACCACAGGTAAGTTAAAAGCGCAATTGCATTTGCGTATACCTAGACTAATGACATTTAAAATTTCAAACACTTTGATTTCTTTCTGTGCAGGTTTTGGCAATACTAACCCGACTACCGTACCAGCTGGCACTGCAGTGAAATTCACACCTGTCATTACAACTGATTCCATGTCAAAAAATGGAATATCGCACAGCATTTCGGCCCGTCATTGTTGCATTGCATCTATGAAAGAATATGAATCCAAGTCTTACGAGGAATTACGTTTTGAAGATTATCAACTTGGGAGAAAAGGCATATTATACGATCTTATTGATTTCAGCCAAAATAAAGAGTAAAATATTTATAATTGCTTCTCTTTTCAAACAGGTCCACAAACGGGTCTCTTTGGGACGTCGGCACAAACATCACCGTTCGGTAGCACATCAGCTGGTACTAGCACAGCTGGGACAGGTAAGTTCCGCAATAAGACATTTATTAACTAAAAGATATTCAGACGAATATGGATTAACAAACATAAATAATTATAACAACGTGTAATTATACAATAAATGTATACAATTATATTGCATATATGTGTATCATATTGTATAATTATACAATTATTTGCTTAATTTTATGCATATACTAGTATTACTTAATTGTACGATAAGTAATTATACAGTTATATACTGTAAATATTATAGTCTACAAACATTTCTACTTATGATCTACAAGCCTGATTTAAAAATATTTTTTTTTAATTTTAATTGTTTTATTTACTTTTATACACTTTTATAATAAAAAATCATACATAAAAGCAAAATTTTGCATAATACTTATATAATATTCTATTCTATAATAAAAATAGAAGAAAATTCTCTAACTTATTTTATTTGTTAAAGGATTTGGTTCAATGACCGGAGGATTTGGTACCACTAGCCAATCAGGATCGACCGGACTATTCGGAAAACCCATTACTAATTTTGGAACGCCAGCAACTACAACAACCAACAGCTTTGCATTCAATTCTACACCTACAACAAATCTGTTTGGTACTAATACTCAAACAAAACCATTTGGTAGTAAGTTATTTTATTTATCCCAACGTATATCGTTATAAAGTTTGTCAATCTATATGTGCATCATACAAAATGTCACAGAATTTGCGCGTATCGTGTGATCCTCTGTGCTAAAAAAAGGTTTTCCTGGTAAAATTCTGCTATCCGAACAAGTTTTCATGTGAGCAATTTAAAGCTAACAAACAAGAACTCTTATTTAAGTTACGCATGAATCTTAGCTCACACTGGACACGTACGCTGTTTTAGGATTTCTGAAAATTTTAACAAGTATACACGATATATGAATATTTCTAACTGATGTCCCTGAAACGACAACTGAAAAAATAGTTAATGAATATTAATTTGCAACAAGAAAACCTTATTAGTAGAGCAAGAGATGTTAAATTATATTATTTTTCATAAGCTGTATTTAAAATAGTGATATTTAGATACAAAATTGTTATAAAATCTTTAGAGGGATAATAAAATAGCGTATAGCACCAACACTGCTGATTCATGCATAACTTTAAGGGCTGGTTGTGTTCCAGCCTGTTGGTAAACTACCTAATAGTTAAAGCATATGTATATCTTTGTTTATCCTTTACATTGGGCAAAGATAGACATGTGATTTAACTATCAGGTAGCTTACCAATAGGTTGGAACAACCGGCCCTAAGTGTTCATTTGCTAGCTTTAAATTGTTCTCGTTTAAAAACTATTGCTCAGATGCAATTTTGCCAAGGAAAAAAAGTTGCTTTTTCTGGCACAATTGTATTATGCACTCTGTGTGTTTCTACTTTGAGATATTTTGTTTAAATATTTTCTATAATTATCTTATATTTTAATATATTAATCATACATATGCATATACATGATCAATATTAAAATATGTGATAATTATAAAAAGTATCGAAATATACTCGCCTATACGTGCACATGCGCACAAACGTATGTGTTAACAATTCGAAGGAGAGAAAAGACGACATTTTTATTTTTATTTCTTTAATACGCGATCTTCTATTTACCATTATTTTATCAATGAGGCAAATAAAAATACATTTTTTAATAAAATATGGAAAGTATAAAATATGAAGTGTAAAATTTTATCTATAGCAGCTGCCCCGACACCTCTTTTTGGCACTAGCAGTACTAACCAGACTGCTGGAACGGGTTTTGGTAGCATTAATACCGGACAGAATACTGGATTCGGATCTGCATTCGGTTCCACGCAACCTAATCAGGTAATGTACATACAAATATACACATTGCATATTGTATTAGAAATCAAAATGATACTTATATTTTTGTTCATAGAGTATTGGATTGTTCAATCAGAACAAGTCTGCTTTTAATATTCCATCGACGTCGACTAGTACCGGCTTCACTGGCTTTGGTCAACCGGCCACAAACACCACTACGCCATTATTCGGTAATAAAACTACCACCACCGGATTTGGAACAACGTCTACATTCGGTGCGGCCGCGCCTTCTACATTCGGAACTAATACAGGTTTTAATTCCGGCACCAACCCTGGATCCTCGTTGTTTAACTCGTCGTTCAAACCAGCTGGACAAACATCGGGATTTTCTTTCGGAACTACACCTGCATCTTCAACTGGGCTTGGTGACTTACTTTTTCTTTAATATTCGACCCAATTTACATATGTTATCCGCTCAATATATGTTAATATGTGTACATGTGTATATTATAGGCACGAATACTGGTTTAAGCTTGGGCGGTGGGTCTTCATTGTTCGGCCAACAAAAGCCGGGTAGTCTATTTGGAAATACAGGAAACAATACGACGTTTAACAATCCTGGAACATTTGGATCTTCTACTTTTGGAACGAGTTCTAACATGATGTCTGGAACAGGAGTGGGCTTACTTAATGGAGGGTAACGCAATGTTTATGCTCTAATTTTAACTCTTTTTCATTAACATCTCTAATTTTAACAACTTGATCAATTAATTTGATCTGTTTTCTTTGATTATTTAAGTGTTTAAGAATTACCTGTACTGTATATAATATACTGTACTAAATAAGTGTTTTATATATATTTTAGGGCAGTATCAAATCAGGCTAAAGCAAATGGTTCGGTACCGGTGCATCAACAAATCTTAGCTCTTGTTTCCGCACCATTCGGCGATTCACCGTTATTGAAGAATCTTTTACCAGTGAGTATCTAGCCAATTTAAGATAATTATCCTGCAATAAATTAAGAAGCATCGTAATTTATTTTTGGTTGCAATCTATATTTTTATAGGCTTCTGGAAAGACCGAAGAACTCTTAAAACCTACTAATCCAGCATCGAAAGTACTGAATAGTCCACAATACAGAGTTACTGCCAATAACAAATCTCCGAAAATCAAAGCGAGAGTCGTCAGTTCTGCGCAGCTATCGAAGGTAAACTTACCAAGTTTGATTTCAGATATTCAACTATAGAACGTTGTTGCAAAATATTTCATTCATATTATTATTAGAGATAGAATAATAAATTATTCTCTTCACGAAACACCTATTTCAGAAATCCTTGTTCGATGGCCTTGAAGAAGAAGATCCCGTAATAACAGAAGCTTTTCAACCTCGGCCAAGCGCAAAACGTTTAGTATTACGGCCAAAGTCAGCGACAAATTCCTCGGTTCAATCTCCCATAGAAAATGGAGAATCTGTGACGAGAAATGGTACTGCAGAAGACAGGGCAGATACATCAAATGTAGTGCACAGCAACAACATCGAAGTTAATGACAAGGAAAATCACAGCCAAGACAATAATCGACTTGCAAATGATCGACGGTCGTCTACATCTTGGTAATGCAATAATATATTTTTTCGAGTTCTTTTAATACCTCGAAAATCTTTTAAAAAGTCACTCTTAAGAGAATGTAAATTTGAGTATCTTTATATTCGTAGGTTAAAGTCGACGCTTCCGCAGAAAAATAAGATTTCGGACGATGAATTGCTTGAGGGGCAGCGATCGCCTTTTTCTGGAACGAATGTACCGGAAGAAGTGAATAATACGGTGGCCGAATTAAGATCGCAAAATAGTACATCGAGTATAAATCATTCGGAAATAATTAATTCGATCGAAGTGCCACTAAATTCTACTTTTGACGAGAAAAATTCCGCAAATCTCACCATGCCGAATGCAGGTAAATATTTCCAAATCAATTAAACAAAAATCTCACATAATGGGAAATTTTTTTACCTGTGTTTCAATTCTTGTTTCTTGATTCTCAGAATCCGGTCAAGAAACAGACGAGAGTTCGTTGTTGATGCTGCAATCAAACTGGAGTGTGAACATGGCTAAAGTTACATTACGACGAGCGGGCTATTACACCATTCCGTCGCTCGATAAACTAGACGATTTTGTTTGCGGTGAGACGTGCGTCGTGCCCAACTTTACCATCGGCCGTGAGGGTTATGGCAATGTATACTTCCCGGATTCGTTTGACGTGTACGGCTTGAATCTCGATGAAATTGGTAATATAAATTTATGAATTTAATCGTAACTTTTTATAAATGTCGCATTGTGTTGTTTCACTTTCATTACAATTGAATGTTAACACGACTCTATCTCAATTGATCTATAAACATCTTTCTTCGAAAGAGTGATTATATTTACATTGACTATTACGTTTGTCGTTGCAGTACATTTTCGTCATAAAGAGGTGATTATTTATCCTGACGATGAGAAGAAACCACCAGTAGGGCAGGGCCTGAACCGAAGAGCACAGGTCACTCTGGACAAAGTGTGGCCACATGATAAGTCACTGCACGAGCCGATCACAGATCCACAACGACTTGCCGCGATGAACTACGAGGGGAAGTTACGTAGAGTGTCCGCAAAGCACGACACCCGTTTCCTTGAGTATCGACCGGAGACTGGCTCGTGGGTCTTCAAAGTCGACCACTTTTCCAAGTACGGTCTCAGCGATTCGGATGAGGATGACAATCAGATCCCACCGATTTCGGAAGCAAAGAAACTGAAGGGATTCCCCGCGCCCGTACAAAAGGGCAAACCTATCGATCCATCGACGGCGACGAATAAAGAGGCGATCAATGGAATGATGATTAACGGAACGCTTGAAAGTATGAAGATTGGAAACGGCAAGGAGCATCCAAATATCGTCGAGAACAATTTTTTAGGGAAAACCCCAATAAGCCGTTTTGCCTATAACGATCACAGTTATAAGGAACGAGGAATGATCGTCAGCCCGGGCGGGGAAACCCCGTTTGGCCGTTCCGGTTTTGTTCCCGGGGATTACAATTACGAAAAACGCATGACCGTCAGTCCAGTCGGCGATAACGCTCGCGTCACCGGCACAGACAGCCACAAGTTGCAGCTTATGAAAGCGAGCTTCTTTGATGTGAACGACGAAGATGTAAACGAGGAAGCTAACAACGGCATATTCCCCTCCGTACAGAAAACTTTGATACGCTATTTCCCAGATGTCACAGAGGCCAAGAGCGACGAAGCTCCGTACAACGCTACGACATTACGAACGACTCTCGTCGCACACGAAACGCTGTTCTCCACATGTTCTCCGGAGAACGTGCTTTCTACGTCGAGTAGAATATCGCATTTGCCTCGTATTGGCGCGAGAGACAAACAGATTATCGAGAGAGCTATTCCACCGCCTGTAGTCACACCAGTGACAAGCGTATTGAAGTATCACTATGAGGTTGTACCACTTGAAGAGTCCAGGTTGAACAGATTGCGATTTCGCTGCATTGCTGACGCCGGTATATACATGGGCAGGACGTTTCGCCCGAGTTGGGGCGCCGGTCTCACACTGCTGTCCCTGAGCACACAAGAGCAGGCAACGAAGATGCAACTGCGGAGCACGTTCAGTCAGCTGAGTCGTTACCTCTCCGGCCGTCTCGCTGACGACATATCGTCGACGGTAATTGTTCAACGCCTGCAAATCCTCGGGGGCGACGAGTATGACACGAAGACATTCAAAGACAGCATAGAACGTCACTTGAGAATTCAGCTAGATCACTGCGTGATGGGCCACGAGGGAGACTGTCCCACGTTTGACGTAGCGACCGACAGCGCAAACGAGGCATTGCAGCTGCATTGCACGCTGGCACAGGATCTCGCGGAGCAGGAACAAAGACCGAGCGAGGATGCCAATGACGAGCAGATGCAGTGCGGCAGCGCCAGCGAGAGGTCGTTCCGTCAATATGCGAGTATCGTGTGGACCTTATGTGTGGCACTCTGGGGAAATTACGCTGATCAGGACATGGCCGACAACGCCAATGAGGAACACTACAATGTCATGGTGCGAAGGGAAGCTGTGGGCGACTGGTTGAGGAACGTGGTGCAGAAGACGGTTGAACGAGAGATCAAGAGCATCGACGGTGAAACTAAAAACTCACACGAAAAGATAATATTGTCGCTGCTCTCCGCTTGCAAGCTGGAGGACGCTTGCCAGGAAGCGCGGAAGGCCGGAGATCACTGCCTGGCGTTACTGATGGCGCAATTACGAAGCGGCGCGACAGTCAAGAAATTGATCAAGCAGCAGCTTGCGCTGTGGCAGGAGACCGATGTGGACGAAAATCTCACGATCGATCGTCTAAAGCTGTTCATGTTGGTGGCCGGCGAACCGCTCATCTCCAGCAAACACGGCACTATCAATGTATGCGAGGACCTGGACTGGAAGCGGGCCTTCGCCACTCATCTGTGGTACCTGTCGCCACCGACTTGCTCCATCACCGACGCCTTGGACCTCTACGAAATGTCGTTTAATGCGACGGAGGCTCAGGGATATGCGGCAGTTCCCGAACCCGAGTACAGGGAGAACGAGTACGATGCCGAGTTGAGTAACGGCAAACGGATACACGATCTTTGCTTTCATCTTCTGAAGTTGTACTGCACGGGAAATCACGATCTAGGCGAGCTCCTCAATCCACTGTCGTACACCGCCAATCCCTTGGATTACAGATTGAGGTAATTTCGTATTGGCAATATTCCAGCTATATACATATAGCGATGGAATAAGTATAAAAAATTCAAATTTGTTGATAGTTTTAAACTTTCCATGATTAACTTCAAAATAAAAGCAGTACTTTTAAGTAGACTGGAACCTGGATCAAATATGTCTGAATCTTTTGCTTTGAGTACTTTATTAGAAATTTTACGTTCCTTCAAATCAAAACGTTTGTAAAGCGACAATTATTTTAATACATTATTTTTTTATAATTATAAATATTTGATTGTCGATCGTTGAAATTAAATATAATAAAAATATAATTTAAAATATGGTATAAAGTTACTTAAAATCGTTACATATTACATTCTTTAAATTAACAACTTTATTCTTAAGAGTTCGAGTACTACTTGTAAAAGATTCGATTTTTTACAGTAGAAACTGCTTGTACATTTTGCATCTTGCAGGTACTTATTCTAAAATTCGAAGTTAACTAGTCGAGATCGATTACTTCGCAAGTATAATGTATGACATATTATTTCCTATGAATATTACTTGAATCCTAGAACATAAAACTTGATTATTGGATTTGACTCGGATTTTTAAGTACATATTGAACTTGACTCTATTCCTAGTTATATATATATATATATATAGGTACACATATACACTTATGAAATCAAATCTGTATAATTAATTTTTGTTTATTTTTATTTGATTAAATACCTACAACGTTTACATAAATTCGCATTACGTGCATACGTGCGTAAGCAACAAAAGCAAGCACAAATTTGCAAGTAATGATGTGTAAATAATTAGTTCAAATGTACATTTCATTAACTTCAGCTTACATCGCCAAGAAGTGGATTTGGTTTACAATTTCTCCTTCACACACTCATCCATATCTTATGTACTACCTTTATACTTATTACGACCTATCCCTCTTTATACCCTATCTCTCCTTCCACAATTTCCTTTTACATTATCCATTTCATCGTTTCAAATTCTTTTCAATGTTTCTTCTTTATTTTTACCTAACTCCTTAAACCAATCCTTAATCCTAGAATACTCCTCCACGTAATCATACAATCTTGTCTTTGTCCGCAAAATACACAACGTTTTCTCTTCCCCTCCTATCTCCCCTATTCAACTTATCTTCTCTCTTCAAAAACCTCAATCCTTCCAGTCTCATATACAATCCCTTATACTTACTATTAATCAGTTTAAATGTGTATTCAAGAAGTTGTGTTAATTAAGGATGTTTCGATCTTTTATTAATCACGATTATGATTTTGCAATTTTTTTCATATATAAATAATAATATATATAAATATATATAATAAATATATATAATAAATATATATAAATAATCTTCTCAACAGTTGGCTAGTACAACAAACGCTTGTGGCTTTGGGTTACACACATCTCTCCGATCACGTCGCTGCGTTGACTCATACGAACTTTGCGACTCAATTGGAAGCGCATGGACTCTGGCACTGGGCGATCTTCGTAGTGTTGCATCTACGAGATTCATCTAGACGACGAGCTGCCGTACAGGACCTGCTGTTGCGTCACATAGAGATAGACGACACTCCGGAATATATAAAACATGAACAGTTTTTGAAGGAGGAGCTTGGTATATCATCAGTTTGGATTCACCAGGCTAAGGCCATCAAAAGCAGTGTCAATAAGAGGTATTTAACAATATTACATTCAAATACACTCGTATAATAAATTCGTATTAAAAAAAACTGATTGTTACGTTTGTTAATTGGAATACAATTCTGAACATATTTGAAGAAATTCGATGCTTTTGCAGGTATGGCGAAGCAGCTTGGTACTACATCCAGGCGGAACAATGGACCCAAGCCCATGAAATTATTATAGAGCATCTGGCAGCCGATGCTATAATAAATGGTATCGGATACTTCCTTCTTTTCTTTTTTTACATGTTGGCGCTGTATGTTGTAGACAATTTCATTGCTTATTCTATATTACAGAAAACTACGAATATTTGAAATCACTGTTAAGCCCGCTGGTACCGATCGAATATAGCGGCACAATTAGCGGATGGTCGCATCAAGGACAACTCCTGTGGGAGTACATGGAGATAACTAGCGAGATTCAGAGCCTGTTAAAGTCTGCTCCGGATTATCGTGGACTAACTTATCAACTGGAAGCGCTGAAGCCTCGATTAACAGGCTTGTGTAATAAAATCGATCAATTTCCATGTCTGACCGCTAAACACAGGTACGACTAATATATATAATACTATTGCAAGCCGCTTCTTTGTACTGTTCTAAAGTTTTGTGTCCATGATAATAGAAATCGCTCCGAGATCTTGGGCGGAGAAAAAATTGACCAATCATATTTAAATAATTTGACAATTGATCAATGCGATTGGTTAATTCTTTCTCCGCCCGAGATCTCGGAGCGATTCCTAGCATCGTGGACACAAGGCTTAAGGCATTTTTTTTCTTTCGTATCTCTAGGTTGTGCCAAGCTGAAATTGCAAAGAGGACTGTACATTTGGCTAGAAATATGCTGCTGTTGCAGAAAAACGAGCAGAGATCCGTCACGAAGTTGTTGGTTCGTCTGATATCTCAACTACCATTGCCGGAAGATTATGCGCAACAGGAACTGCGACCTACCGTTAATATGCGCGTAACAGAAATAATGCCGTAAATGTTAATGTGAAGTAACACGCATAAGTTAATTTATCGGTCGCGTAGTTGTGTAAAGTTCATTAACGGAAAATCCCATTTTTATTAATTTTTTTCCGCACTCGCTTGCAAGTTGTAAATTGACACAGAAAATAAGCATGAAGTTTTTTTGAAGAACTTTTCAGTGATCCTGATGACAGTGTTATACATACGGCGGTAGCAAATTGCGCGATTCGTACAGTAGATTTGTAAAGCTTGAAATTATAAACACTTAGAGAAATACATCAGTATGTGATACTATTTAAGTCTTTCTTACATTTTTTATCGATTTACGCACGAAATTGTCTCGTTATTTGAGAAACGCGTGATGACTAAACCGTTATGAAGACGAATGATGCGTAATTGGTCGAGAGAAAGCAGACGAGAAATAATTCTGTACTTCACAGAGGAATATTTCTATCGTATGTCACGTGGTTTTCTTGTACAATCTATATCGTCGCGCTTGAATAACGTAAACAAGTCATATTAGATACCTTCTAAGATATATATATATAGCACAGTTACGCAGGTACGTGAAAAATGGTAATTTATATGTATTATGTGATACACTCCTCATATAATATGTATATAATTGCTATCTGTTCTCGCATTTTGATTTTCTAGCCCTTTCATACCTTTCCTATATTCGGACGTCCTTTTTCGCATATTAACGAGAGGTCTGCATAAAAAAGTAACGAGTGTAATTAGCGCGAGTGCAAATTATCACACGCGACGGACTTGTATATTACGATAAGTCGGACATACTCTGTGAAAACTTCTCAACGTAGTGCTTTGTGCGCACGTAATAAATTTCTTTCCCATTATTAGATAGAACAGGTACTTTTGTGAAGAAAAGAATAAAGAAATCCAGTATATAGTTACGATCACGAGAAATAATGAGATACGTATGTGTATAAGGTACATTTGTATAAATGAAATTAAGTTTTCACTCTTTTAAAGTTGAAATAAATAAATAAGATGTTTACATATGGCTTCTGCATATTACGAACGAAAGTATAAAAATAAATTCAAATACAAATAAATATTATACAAATTCTCCTGCATCTAATTTTTTCAGCAATTTACCATTTAAAAACTTTGATTTGCATATTTTCCCACAATTTGCAACCTTAATTTCTTGTCAATTTTAGAGTTCATTAATACAAATAGAGATTTATAAAAGATACAGCCGGGTAAGTGTGCGCGCGTGCATCTCGCTCTTTGTATTGAAGAGGCAAAAGATTTTTCGACTTTACAATTTATTGAGTTTAAACGCAGACTTTTACGAAACTTTATGTCATTTGCGCGCAAATATAAATGCAAGATGAGAAACGTTCGATTCTTACTCTATCATGATCTGAGAATCCAAGATCGATGACCGAGATTTCACAAAAGAAATAACACCACAATAAATTAAAATCTCTATAATTAATTCGAGACTCTGTAGATATTTCATTGCCTAAGAAATGATTATTGGAATAAGTCGGGATCGGTATCCTATATTATTGTATGTATATGTTACAGTTAAAACCCGAATTTACTGGAAATTTCAAGTTTTAACTAAGCCCCCTTGGTAATTCACGTTCTAACTGAAATAATTTAGATATAAAACTAGAATTGATCGAGTGCTTTAATATATATTCGCGTTCTAACTGAAATAATTTAGTTAAAACTAGACGGTAAATATTGACAAAAGGGGACCCAGCTTCTATGACCTAGACCTTGACATATATTATAGAGGTCACTCTTTTGAGTAATTTTCAGAAGATTTTAACCCTCACTCGCCCTTTATTAAAAAGTTATTAACAAAAAAATTTGAGAAATATAACAGTTTATTGTGTCAATACAAGGGAAGTAATTTGCTGATATGTGTACTGATATATACTGTCTATACATACATATCAACAAATTCTTCCTTTCTTTAGCATTGACACAATAAACTGTTATATTTCTCAAACTTTTTTGTTAATAACTTTTTAATAAAGGACGAGCGATAGGTAAAACCTTTTGAAGGTTACTCAGGAGGGTGGCCTCTATAATATGTCAAGGTCAAGGTTATAGGAAAGTCCTCTTTTGTCAATAGGTATTTACCATTATTTTGATATAATCAATTTTCGAAATAACCACCAATAAAACCAAATTTCGAAATAATCACAGTACAAGAATCTTAATTTTTATTTAGGAATATTAGTACTGTCGATTGAGTACTAATCTTACAGTACAGTCAAAACTCCACGAGTTTTGATTGTAAGAGAAACACACCGTTAAACCGCGAATTTACTAAAGCAGTCGGCCAATTCTAGTTTTAACTAAATTATTTCAATTAGAATGTGTAGGTACATACTAAAGCACTCGGTCAATTCTAGTTTTAACTAAATTAATTCAGTTAGTATGCCTATTGCCGAACTGGCTTAGTTAAAACTATTAGATATAGAACTTCCTAGCAAATTCAGGTTTGGACGGATTTCGGGTTTTAACTGTAATATATATATATATATGTATATACATACATTTATGCCTTGCGCACAATAGAGCACATATTAGGAATAAAAATAAATATTAAATATTAGGAATCGGAATTAGAAATAATTAGACATAACGCACAAGGGAAAGGAATAAAATATAAAGGAATATTATTCCTACAGGAATATTCCCGCATTTATACATATTCTAATATTTAATATTTATTACAGGAATATTCTATTATTTATACATTCTAATATTTGTCATTTATTCTTATTCCTAATATGTGTTCCATTGTGCGCAGGGCCTTACTCGAAATATTAAACATATAACTTAAAATATTTGTTATCTCGTTGTAATTAAAAATATAGGTAGGTATATGTACAGTGAGGTGCATTAATTCAATGAGTCATAGTATTTTGACTTCTTGGCCACTAGGTGTCTTTAATAATCCACATGTGCGCGGTTCATCGAAGTATTAAAATGTAATGAGAAGTCGGGTTACTTGCTAATATGATCCAGCGAATTAATGCATCTTACTGTACAACAATTGCATTTTATTTCGAAAAAATTATTTATAGTTAGTAATCGGTCAACAATAGGTATATACTATTCTCGCGCCGAGTATTCTTTATAGATCATTTTATATGGCTAAACTCCGATTTTCGACAATTTGTATTAAATGGTCTCTTTGACGAGGAGAGGAGAGATCTCTCTCTTTCTCTCTCGTCGCGTTGTTGCGCAATTCGTGCGCATAACGCCGTCCCCGCCATGCTTGGACAAATGTAACGCGACGTTACTCTCCCCCCTCCCCCGCCTTTAGGAAAAGCTCTCACTGTCTTTATGTAAGATATAGATATATGTTAAATCAATGATACCGGGCTTGCGCTGCGTTACACTCCCGTAACGTGGCGTAAGGTCGGGACCGCGCTCACCCCTGTCCCCTCCCCTATCCCCGTCCTCCGCGGAACGGCGCCGGGCCTTCTCCACCACTTTCCGCTGCTTTTATCCCCTGTTCCCCATCCACCCTCGCCCTCGCCACCACCACCACCGCCGCCGCCGTCGCCGCCGCCGCCGCCGCCGCCGCCACCACCACCACCACCCATCTTTCTCACGACGTATTTCCCCTCCCTTGCCTCGTTCATCCCCTTCTGCGTCGCCCCGCGCAAGACTCCAGGCTTCACGGAGCGAACAACCGGGGATACCGGGGTGGCTGGAGGAAGCTTCGACGAGCTTCGGTGAAGTCGATGTCGCGCTGGCCGCCGGCGTTACCGGCGTTGTCGCCGCTGCCGCTGCCGCCGCCACCACCATGGAACGCTCCACCTTCGCTTGCCCCCGACCCCCGTCCCCGCGGGGATAGCGGAGGGGGTACGGGGTAGCTCCCTCCCCCTTTCTCGCCCCCGAAATAACGTACTACTGAAATGCCACGAGCTGGCTCGCTGATCGTAGACGTAGTAAGGGGTACGTGGCGCGCGCGCGCCAAGCCACCTTCTCTCGGGGGTGGCGACGGCGGCCAGACAGCGGCGGCAGACATAGGGGCGCGATACCACGCGACACCACGCCGCGTCGTTCCTCGCGTGATTTTCCGCATCACGCGGCAGCCGCGAGCGGACTCAGGCCTCGGAAAGGCAGTATCATCGCGAGGGAGAGCTTTTTTTCCTCTTCAACCCCTTTCCCGCCGTTTTGCTCTAACTCGTTTCATCTTCCTCCCCCGCTCACCTGTCCGCCCTCCTACCCTCTCTCATCCTTTCCTATTTTCTCTTTCCGCGTCTCCACAACGTTACGGAGGCGCGAGGCGGAATCGCGTGATCGGCGGCGTCGCGAGCAACGAGTAAATCGCGTTGTCGCGTCGGGCAAAGGGCGCGAGACATGAGAATTATGCCGTCCTCGCTACGCGTGGTGATGAGATCATGTGGTCGCGCTCGGCTCCGGAACAGGCAGTGACATTTCGAGCGCACGTTCCGGAACGGTACACGTACACGCAGCCCGGAACGCCGCCGCCGTCGCCACCACCGCTGCCGCCGCCACCGCCACCGCCACCGCCTACCTCCTTCCGCCCGCCGCCGTCGCCGTTAAAATGATCGAACTGGCGACCGGATTCGCTCTGACACCCGCGGCGCGGACCGTCGCCGTTCGCGAAGTGGCAAACGCGACGGGGATGAAGGGGTGGTCTCATCGCTGTGCGTGATCCGATTTCGTGACCTTGTACATTACGTGTACGCGAGCGAGCGAGCGAGAGGAGAGGGTGAGAGTGCGCGCGCGCGCGCGCGAAAGAGAGAGAGAGCGAGGTCAACGAGGGACGAGGGTTGGCGAGTTTGCGATATATAGTGGAGTACGGGCGGTAGATAGATGTGCACGAGATCGGTACGCAAGAAGAGCGAGAGGCGGTGATCCGAGGACGGTGATGACCTATGGACGATGCGCGAGGATCGTTAAATCGACGGGTGCCGAACTGGTTCGTCCCTGGTCCCCGGCTACGACGATCGATCATCGCCAATCGCGTGAAATTACCGCGGAGAAACTCACCACCGCGGAAGACCACGCGTCGAGAGAACGCGGCGAGGGTGGTAGCGAAGGAGAAGAGGAAGAGGGGAGAGAGGATTTTTTGAGAAATATCGTTGTCTAGAATCGCGTTGAAATAATGTTTCTGCTTATCGACGACAGGCTGCTACGCTTCGGGCTACTGTTTCTGTTGTGGATAGGCTCGAGTCGTCAACAAGAGGAGGACATACCTCACAATGAGTAAGTTGCTCGTCGCGCGCGCAAACCCGTAGCGATTAAGTGGCGTGGGCATGAAAAACGTTTGCTCTAGGCCCGCGGTCTCGTCCTCATGCGTCTCGTCGGACGTCGGACCTCGATGACGCATGAGGAGCCCGAAAGAAATTGGCTCCGGGGTAGATTGAAGGGAGGGAATGGGTAGTGGTGGCGGTGCGGTGGATGTGCGAGCGATCGGACGGATGGGGTGCATAAAGCTCGACGAGCAAAACTCGATAGGGAACAGAAGGAGCGCGAGGGCGAGGGCGAGGAGGTGGACGAGGGCGAGAACGAGCATGCGGTAGTAGGGTGGGGAAATAAAGGAACGCGCAAGAGTGGGAAGGAGGGTGAGAAAAAGAGAGAGAGAGAGAGGGGAGAAGGAGAGATGTCGTCAAGGGTGTGAGCAATACGGGAAGAAGGGCGAATATACGGGGTTAAGGATAAAGCGGAATGGCGATGAAAAAAATGAAGAAGGGCGCGAATAACGGATATAAACGGAAAAGTCCAAAAGAAAGATGTATCGGCTTCCAAAGAGAAAAAAGGAAGGAGAGGGGGAGATAGAGAGAAAGAGAGAGATTATGTGAAAAGAATTGGAAGCGGAAGAACGAACGGAAATAAGGAAGCGCGTGACACTAATCGGTTATTGACTACGTGCGAATAAACGGAAACGAGAGGGAAGATGCGATATGCGAAATCTTAGAAAGGATTTTAAAAGTCTGATTTTTTTAGATGCAAAGAAACTTTTTGAAATTGATGATTTTTTGAAATTAGTGAAAAACTATGTTTATTGACAACGCCAACAGTTACAAGTATACTTAATCTTTCTCTCTCTCTCTCTCTCTCTCTCTCTCTCTCTCTCTTTCTCTCTCTCTCTTTCTCTTTCTCTCTTAATATTTATAATCAATTTCTAAAATAAATTTCACAAGGCTATTTCGCGCGAGAATTTCTTCACGTGTTATAATTTTAATAAATAGAACATATTAACAACATATTACACTTGCGACTAATTATTTTCATGGACCAACATAAAACGACTATGTATTATTATAAATTAATGTAGCAAAAGAATTTTTAATTAATCACTTATTGCAAATATTTTAATCGTTGCCGGACGTATATATATTTACCTAAAATAATATCATTAATTATTACAGAGTGAAAAACTGGGCCTTAAAGTTCGGCGTGGATCTATGGGAGTTTGGTAAACAAGTAACCAAAATGAGCGAGATACAAAGGGTAAGGAAATATAATATGTATTTAGCTATATAACCATAATAAATATATTTATTTTCTATAGCAAACCATCAATAGAGGTATTGTAAATGTCGTGCAAAGATTTATAGCGTGAGAGAAAATAATATGTATTTATAAGTCATTTTTTCAAAATTATCTTTTCAACACAAAAATCTTGTAATCTTCGCTGTTCACACGCACCGATTTTTATTGCTTCACATTTAGAAATATCATGAAGTGGAAGCCAACGTCATAAAAAGGGATGGTCTCGTCCTCGTTCGCGAGATGGCCATGGAGGTGAAAAACATGATGGACTTTAAAATGAATGCCGTGATGGTACGCTAGTACATATTCTTTTTTTCGTATTTAACGCTTGATCTTAAGTTATTCGTTAGATTAGAGAAATGTGCTCGTTACGTGATGTAAGAATTGGAAAGAAGTGTTATTTCCTTGTGAAATTTATAGGATTGTTTTATTTTTCAATTTGACCTTGATTTCGTAAGCTATAAATAAGTTCTCTTTGCGAAAGAGAGAGAAATTGTCGACACAAATAGAAAATGAAATCGATAATTCCATATTTCCATGTACTAATGTAATTTTAATCTCAACCTTGGTTTAAAATATCAAACTTTGAAAATTCGACAAATGATTTTCTTGACATTTTCGATAGAAGTAGATTCGTTAATTTTGAGAATCTTATATTAAGAAAAAATTTTCAACTTTTTAAATCGCAAGAGAGTTATTACTTGAGCAAAATAATTATGCGCTGTTTTTTTTTTTTTTTTTTTTCAATATAAAAATTTATATAAATTTTTTATATCTTCTACGTATCTTATAATATAATAATATAATAATAATAATTGACATGTGGATCGTAAGTCATAGATCGTAAGTCAAGAACAGAATTCGAATCAGCAGTTTACAAAACGCAGATTAATTTCGCAAATCCAAAATTTTCTTAATTTCTTGACCTAAAATGCATTTTTAAATTGAAAATCTTCCTACGAGATTGATTTCTTGATGGATATATCACTTTTGTCTCCATTTCGTACAAGAGTCTCGAACTTGCACTTGAAAATGAATGGATCGATTCAACCTATAATTTACTGTGCAAATTTAGCATTTATAACTAAGATTCGATAATGTAACAAAGAACATTTGAAATCACTAGTATTAGAACAAATAGTTTTTTTACACGATAAACTCGACTTAATTTCTCTTGATGCAACAACATTCGTTATCTTAGATATGTTTTGTTGAAAATTTTGAATCATACTATGGATTGATCTTGATCAAAAATTGTCTTTGCTGTATCAATAAATCTGTTATATTACAATGCTATAATTAAGCTTTACTAATCATAATTATTAATTTCCTTCCACGTAACTTTGATATTTAATACAGAAAGTTGACCGTCCATGTTACGTGGGTGTATATATTTTCCGAATTAATAAAATTACTAGACAGTGCCTAAAATCACAGGAAACAATTACCTCTGTTTTAACGGATTTTTTTCTTTTTGCTAAACAGTATTATAAGTAGAATTTTATTTATTTTATCGATATTTATTTTTACTTTTGATACTGGTTACAGGTCGTTCCAAGTTTAGCGCTAATTGAAAGCGCGTTATTTAAATTATTTAAAACATAATACATTATAGCTCATTTGTTCTGTTCACAGAGATTAGTGGAGAGCGCCGAACAGGCCGCGGTATCGGCACCGAGGGATGGAAACGTATCGCCTAAGTATTACGCCTCACATCGGCTTAATAGCTTCATCAGCGATGAGAAGGGTCCCGCGCAGGACGTGTTTCTCACTACGAATCGCCATTTCGACCACCTAGCAGTGAACGTCAGTTTGTCTGCCGTGCTTCTGCCGAGCGGAGTCAAAGACAACGGTGAGCCTCGTGATAGATAGCTTCAACAAATTTAACAAAATGTCCACCCATAAACGCAAATGTTCCGTGAATAAGGGTTATCTGCGTTTCTTTCATCGCTTTATAGTTTAACCCGTTGAGGTCACACCTCCTAAAAATAACGTAGAGGTCACATGGGGTCCATTGGACCCCATGTGACCTCAACGGGTTAAATAAGGAAAGATCATCTCCCAGAAGGATGATCTGACTCACAATCAGTCACCTCTGTTGCAAATTAGCCCTTTATTTGCAGAACGTGACGTTGCCTCAGGTATTCAATGGAGCGAGTACTTGGATCTGCTGTTTGTTAATAATTACGAGAGTGACCCTACGCTCTCGTGGCAATATTATGGAGCGACGACAGGATTTTTACGTCGTTTCCCAGGTATTTAAGCAAATTTATTTATGTGTGTACGTGTAAAGTTTTATATTATTATAAATATATACCTTGTATCCTTTCTAAAAAAAGGCATGTTAAGTCGATACTCGCATATCTCGAAGTTTTTTGTTGCCGTTTTTCCGCGATGCCAATTGGTTCTCTCGCTGCGCTTACTTCAATTAAATTTTACAGCAGAATTATCTCATTTTTTTGTATATAAAAGCAAGCAAGAATTAATCACCGAAGAATCAATATTTTATAAGATATTTATTCATATTTTAAATCAGAATTAAGTATATGATATTTTGTAAATTATTGATCTTCCTATAATATTATATATAATTCTATTATATTTTAATACTTTTATATGCAGACTAACTGAAGAAATCTTGAATTGCGGAAAAAAATTACATGCTAAGTAGCCATATAAATAATCTCTGATATTATTTAATATGTTTAAGGTTTAATAAAAACACATGTTTTTCCTTTAAAATTGTAAAATCTTTGTTCAAAACATTTTACTTTCTAAGGAAGAATTGAGATATCTGTTTTGATAAAAATGATAAAATGTGTGTGTGAGTGTATTTTTAATATTCTTCCACACATGCATACTTCGATTCGCACGCCAATTTTGATCTTATAATAAATAACTCAAGAACGAAAGCTTCTATATATATAAGCTTCATTTATAACACTTTCAAAATATAACACTCGAAAGACTATTTAAGTAATACGAATGTGATCGTACGATCGTGAATACAATATGCTTTCGCAACATAGATATTTTTTTACAAGAATATTGCTAGAAAATCGTGCAAAAATGGCTAGTCGTTATACATTTACATTACATGTATTATAGCAATATCATGGCCGCCAATGGAGGGTACATTTGGGGCATCCAAGTCCTCGCATCATCGGGCCGTTCGCGACGTGTACGACTTCAGGATGTCGAATTGGTTCGTTGGGGCGGCAAACAGCCCGAAGGATCTAGCGATCCTGATCGACAGTGCGACCTATACGTCTGATCGGAATCGACGATTGACGATAGCCACAGCAAAGATCGTCCTGGACACTCTGGGGCCGGATGATTACGTGAATGTATATCGCTACGGGGAGAATGCCGAAGAGATCGTGCAATGCTTTAAGGATAGCCTGGTGCAGGCGTCGCCCGAGAACGTTCACGAGATGAAGGTGGCCTTGAGCACCGTGAAACACGAAGACACCGCGACCAACATTTCGGCCGCGCTCAGCACCGCATTCGAGATCCTTCACAAGTACAATCGCACCAGCCAGGGGAGCCAGTGCAACCAGGCTATCATGCTGATCACCTCCGATACCGACGGCCCACCCACAGAAGTGATAAAGCGTTACAATTGGCCGCATATGCCCGTGCGGCTCTTTACTTATCTCATCGGTGGCGACAAGAGCCCCGATCTCCAAAACACGGCCTGCACCAATAAAGGTAACGTTACTCGTGTGTTACTCGATAGTTTACACTGTTTATAGATGCACTACAGGGTGTCTCGTAACCAGTCTCGTAATCGGGAAAGGGATAATTTTACGAGAAAAAAGATAAAACGTAAAATCAAATTTTTTTTCACACAAAGCTTCGTTTTTGAAAAATATAAATTTTGAAAATTGGAACGTTAAAGACATTTATGTTTTTTTTTTTACATTTTGAATTATTTCTAAGGATTTCTCGTACTATAGGCCAACAAATTTGTTTTGTAATGTAAACACTGCTCATGGATAGGTAGAGCGGATTAAATTGAGTAGAAAAGTTCTGTACCATTCTACGATTTTCACCCGAGATTTTGAGATTATAAGACACTGTGTATATGAAACGACGACATTCTATTAAAAATGATATCGATATATATTTTACACAACTCTTTTTTGTACTCTACAACTCAAATCGTTTTTCAATTAGTTTTATTAAAAACTGAATGTTATATTATTTTGGATACTCATTTTATTTATGTGCCACTGCTAGTCATCATTAATAATCGCTGTTGAGACGAAACAATAAGAAAAAGTTGTTAAAAATTATTCAAGGACATATAAAACACGAATATTATTTTTTTTTTGTTTCAAAATTATTTATTCAGGAAACGAAGTCTTGAAAAATTTTACTTTATCCATTTTCTTATTCTTTCGTGTAAGATTCACTCTCATCTCCTATTTTTTCTGTTGTACCTTTTTACGAGACACTGTAAGTATTATAATTAAAAGACATTTAAACTAACTAACTTAAAGTTTAATTAGAAACATAGTATTAAGAATTAAGAAAGAAAAATGAGGTGTAATCTAAAAAGATTGAGAGATAAAATTGATACCTTAATTATAATATTGAATACTTAAGAAATACTTAATGAAGCTTTTGTGTATTCTGATGTTGTTGATGTCAATCTCGTAGGATTTTACGCGAGAATAACGAACGCGGACGAAATCCATAATAAAGTTTTCGAGTACGTGAAGGTTTTAGCGCGGCCTATGGTACTCTATCAGCATGACCATCCCCTTCACTGGAGTCCCGCTTACGTAGGTGGAAAAGTAAGAAGTTAAATTTACACATAAATAATTATTATATCAATTACATTAATTAATTCGTGCTTTACGGAATGTTTCTACAAATATAAGTAATTTCTCATTGTCGTATGTACGTAATAATTCTGCGGCGTTTCTACATTAATAACAATTGACCTTCAGAGCAGTAGATACGGCAGAGAAAATCGGGGCCAATTGATGACGTCTGTGACAGCTCCGATTTTAGATCGCCGGAATTATACGGTAATTATATTTTAAAAACAATATTTGCGTGTTGGAGGCGCTTTATTTCAATATTGCGCGAAAGCCACTTTAATGTTAAGTGTGTGTGAAGTAATATGCAAATAAAGTGTACTTCAGCTTGTATATTATCATTCTAAGGTGAAAACGGCTAATTTATTGGGTATTGTCGGTACCGATGTACCTGTCGAGGAGATTCAGAAACTCGTGCCGCCTTACAAGGTACAAATTAATTTGTTTTTCTCATCATTTTATTCAGCCTAATTGTACCAATAACTTGGCTTCAGAAAGACTCGACTCTTTACAGTTTTTGTAGAATATTAATAATAATATTATAGAATTTCATCTTAAATGTAGATGAGGAGAAAGAGAGAGAGAAAAAATGAATTAAATATAAGGAATAATTTATCTTTAGAATAAAATTTAGCATATCGTAAAGAGAAAATTTACTTGATAAAAGCTAGCCTCGAAGTTAGTGCAATTGGCGCTTACAGAAACTCGTGCCGCGAGTTTATATATTTTGCTCGTTGAGTTAGTATATATCACATTATTAGTGCAATTGGCGCTTACTTATATATTTTGCTCGTTGATTTTGCTAGTATCATGTTACCATAATATACGTATTAATAACGTGTTTCTTACGTTACAGTTAGGAGTTAATGGATATTCGTTTATTGTTGACAATAATGGCAGAGTTCTGTATCATCCTGACCTGCGGCTTCTCGTGAGTATCAATAACGTATTTTATTCGCGAAAAACGATAATGTGTTCAAACTAGTTTCGCGAATATATTGTAATTTTATCGCCAGCACACTTTTTCATTCTAGCATATATGTACATAAGACGAATAAATTTTCAAAACAATCTCTAAGTTCGACAAAATTAGAAGCTTATAATAAAAAAAGCCTATCAATCTCTTCTTTTTCTTCTTTCTCACCCTTTTTATCTTTACTTTTTTATTTTTTTATGTGTTAAGAGAGACATGAATAATATCATAATATTACATAAATGTTTCACGCAGCCTGGAAACACAGAAGTAAGTAAAATTCATTATATTGATGTGCTCAATCATTAAACGTACAGAGGGTAACGGAAGACGATTATGAATTTTTTGATTTTTAATAACTTTTTATTTTTCGCACTATCGACGTAATTTAGACCTCATTTTAGAATTAAAAGTGCCCTTTTTTGATAAGTGAAAGAGGACACTTTTAAAACTCTTAAAACAAAATGGATATCAATAAGACATATATAGTTCCGTATACCTAACGGTTCAAGATTCTGCGCTATCGCACGCATCGAAAACTTTGGAGTTTTCAAAGACTTTGGAGTTCACGCGAACAAAATTAAATTCTCCTCTAAAGAAGAACTGATTAAGTCTTCAGATGCAGATCAATGCAGATCCCGAAGGATCATTTTGTTTGGAGCTATTTGAAACGAAAGCTGTGAGGAAATAAACAAATTAAAGATACGACAGGTCACAAACACGCCTTTAAAATAAATTTCGAAGAATTTCCTCAAGAATTGATCAATAAGGTTCTCCAAGCTCAAAGTCTGGCCTGAGCAATTATTAAAAATCTATAGGACAAAATGGAATTATATCGAAAAAAAAAACTGTTAAAAGCAATTAATAAATAAAGAGTTATTAAAGATCGAGAGTGTTCACAATCACGTTTTGTCACCCTGTTGTTATAGAAATATAGTATATGCAGAACATCTAATAAAATTGGGACCAAATTGATACAGCGCATTATGAGGATTAAGCATATAAAAAAAGTTTATAAAAGACCTTGTCTGAGAATGCTTTATTAAGGAGTTGTGAGAAATCAATAATTCACAAGAGCGAAATATCGCGATAACATCTTAGACGACTGATATATTTCTTGTTTTAAATTATCGAAATTATTAAAGTGCTTTTGTTGGAATTTATGTTAACTTTTGTCGAGATAAAAAATGATATATGTGAATTTATACTTTCCATCAATCACTCTAATTTCGTTCACGCGCGCGCGCACACAAAAGGTAATGTTCTATATAAAGAATTAAAAGAAATATACGTTTCTTTTTCAGTACGATGAAACGTTGAAACCTTCGTATATAAGTGTAGATCTATCGGAAGTTGAACTCGCAGAATACGATGGCCCTTCGGCTCCCCCGAACAACTCGCTTCTGCTCGATGTAAGTGCGACATTTCCGTTATTTTATCATTAATTTTTTTATAATGTCTAATGTTACAATAGTGATTTTTGATAATGTTATTCTTTTTAGCTGAGACGCGACATGATCGATCAAAAAGAAGGAGAAACGGACTTTACAATCAAAATACATTATGACGATATGGTAAGTTATTATTTAAAAAAGCAATTACGAGCTTAATATCATAATCGTAGAGATGATATAATTTCTGTTTTATTACGCGATGCTTTGTTGATTTGCAGAAAAGAGTTACGATTAGACGGCATAACTATTTTTACAAGCCGATCGAGGGTACCCCGTTTTCTTTAGGCTTGGCCCTACCGGAAGGCTACGGCATGTTCGAATTACGGGCTGAGCAAGAAATCAAGCTCGCCATCGTAAATGGTAAATTTCTCATTACAATTGCGCGTGTTAATTTAAAATGATAGAGAAAAACCGGCGCGTTTTTGATAACGTCGGATTCTGTGCGAATTTATCATGTTGCGTTGCAGTAACGGAGTATTTCAAGGGAGGCAACTGGAAAGTGCATCCCGATTGGATTTACTGCGAATATAATTCGGCTTCCGATAAGTTCTTTTCCTCCCCGGAGGAACGCGTCCTGCACTTCCTGGCACGGACGCGCCGACCGGGATGGAAATGGATGTCCTTGAGAGCAAGGAGTCCCAGCTCGCATCACAAACAGGCGAGCAAGCCGGATAAAGATTCTTATTATTGTAAGTACACACACGTCATATTAATTTAACGTCTTAAGGCTACATTTTTGGTTGGAAGCGCTTAAAAATAGGGGATTTTTCGGAATTTTGTTTAAAGAAACTCTTGACTTGATCAATTTTTTGTTTGTATAGGCTTGTTTATTAACATTTTAATGTAAGATATAATTTTTTTTAAATTCATTTATTGAAACTTCCGTTTGTGTGTGTAAATCATCCTTTCGTGGGATTCGAGCCTCTTTAGCACTTTATTAGGCGGACACTGTCTTCAACCGCTGGCTGTTGCGAGAATCAGCAAATAATTTGGCTTGCAGACCAATAGTTACATTTATTGTTGTCAATGAGAATTGCATTGAATTCTTCATTAAAAATCCCGGCGTCATAGATACGCAGCAATTTTAATTGTTTTGGAACCACAATGAAGATGCTTAGGCGCGATATGCCAAATTGTAAAATTGAAATTCTTGTTGTATTTTGCACTTACACACACAAGTACAGAAGGCATTGAAATGCTGTCCTCTTTATATTTAAAGATCTGTCCCAACCCGAATCGACGCGAATCCGAAGGAATGCGCTACGCGTTTTGTTTTCTATCTGCGCATCTGTCAGATAAACGGTTTCTATAGTCTAGCAAGTTTTTCAAATTTCAACATAATATTTCAAGGATATATTTTAAAGACTTTTAACTTTCAAAATATGAAATTAATTTTTTTTTTATTTGACAACCGAAAATGTAGCCTTAATAAGTCAAAGATTTGCGAAAAATACCTAATGCATAAAACGATTTATTATATTAAGAACGTTGCACATTTTATCGGTTCGTCGGATAGTAAAACGATGAGATATCAATTAAAATATATTTTTTAATTTACTTAAAGTGTAATGTTTACAAGGATTGCTTTAAGGCTTTTACAGAATGTAGTAAATAGCATTTCAGGGAAAAGATTTCATGGAAAAAATCAATATCATGCTCAGTTGAACATTGTACATTGCAATACGCAAGCGCATATTTTATTTTTAGATATTATTTTTATAGGATGAATAACGTCTCCGAAAAGAATAAAACATTTTGAAAACTGATTCGCAATTAGTATCCAGAGTTTAATAATAAAATTGTGGATTATTTATGCTATTTTATTTTTTATTACATTAAAATTAAAAAATTAAATTAAACAATCAATAATGACATGGAACAAAATTACCCGTAAAATATTCTTTATAATAAATTGTAACCATTAAATATTTCATTGCTTGTTTAATATCCTTTTGGATGAAAATATGAATTTTTATTTTAATTGAGCGATCTATAACTTACTAATTGTACCCTTATCTTATATGAGAAATATTGCATACGAAAATTTTTCTAATTTAAATTGAAAGATGCGCATATAAAAAACCTATCTCAAACTTCTCGAGCGGTGTCAATCGATGTAGTACTGATTTAACACAATTGTGACGTTTCAGGTGACAAAAAATTAGTGCAATCACTGGTCTTAGATGCTTTGGTGACGGACGGATTTGATAAAAGGGAAACGCAGAGGATGCATAAAGAGGAGAACGAAAAGTAAGTTCCGTGTCGGCAGTAGACAAGAGTGCACGTCCCGTCTTTCATTCTCACCCATTTATCACACTAATTAATTACAAATTATGCAATCGAGCACAGCAATGCACAAGCACGCGGTTTACCATTCACGCACCGCATAACGCCGGTTACTTTTGCAAATTAATTCGACCGCCACTTATTCCGCCTTGATTATAGCCCGTGATGCGTCTTGGTTTGCACAAGTTGTGTAGCAAATGCTAAACCTTGAAAATGCAATGTCTTTTTTTTATAGCATTGATAGACGGATAAAGTTTCTGACGGTCGTCAGAATATTGTTCGGAACTCGATCGAGAGTGTATGTGTATATGAAAAAGAGATACTCTACATATACACGTGCTACTTGCGTGGGATATTAAAGGCGATAGAGAGGGGGAGAGAGAGAGAGAGAGAGAGAGAGAGAGAGAGAGAGAGAGAGAGATTGCTCGCACATTGTTTAACATAGGCCCGGTAAAAAATTTTTTATATAAAAATATACATAATTATTGTTTAGATATAATATATATACATATAATATATCTATATATGATTTCTTTCTCTTGTATAATCTTTCTTCTTATCTTATAGGAAAAATAAGAAGAATAATTGGAAAATAATTATAAAAATAACTTTTGTAATGTTTTTTTTACGAAAAGTAAAATTGCGATTATATTATACAATTCTATACATAATCATATATAATTATATTTCATACATGATTATTACATTTATATATGATTATATATGCGCAATTTTCTCTCGTTTTTTCAAATTTTACTTTTCATAAAAAAAGTAATGCAAAAATTATTTTTTAAATTATTTTTAAATTTCTTCTTATTATTTTTCCAGTATATTTGAACAGAGATTATATAAGAGAAAGAAAATACATGTAAAATCTATTATATACAATCTATTATATACAATTATATATATTTATATATATGTATAATTTTTATATTTTTTGCCGGAGGTATATTATATCGTACAAAGAGAAATCGCAGTGCGACAAAAGTTATCACTACCTTGTAACATACCAAGTGCACTATGAGCAACCGTCCAACATTTCATTTCACAATATTATCTTTTATTGCATATTTTTATTACATTTTATTATTGTGTGTCTCCACCGCTAGCCCTATTGCCATACTGATGGCTCTACTGCACAGGTAATCCATTATGCACAATTATTTGTCTAACACGTTAAACATGTTTGTCGATAATGCACGGTAATACTCACTTTGTGATGATCGTATGTTGTTTAAAATATGTTTGTTATCTTCGACATGGATAAAGACGTATTAAGACGTTGCGATCGAACGTTGAATTTATTTGGTGATTGCGAAATTCAAAGATGATAGATATACGCGCAAAAAGTGTATTAAAAACCGTATGTTTTGGCAAGTCTTTATACACACGACACATGTGCCTACATATATAATTGACTATATTAAAACCGACGGTGCAATCGGAAAGACAGTGATTCCTTGTAAAAAAATGACATATGTAAAGAAAAAAAATGGTAGGAAAATATCTTTGTGAAGTTTGGTATCAAAAAAATTAAATATAAATTAAGATGTTTAGAAAAGAATTCATATTTAATAAAATAGATAAGATTATATAAGCCTTAATATCGATAAGTAACTATGGAAGATTGTATAATCTTTCGTCATCGACTATAGTCAATGTACGAGCTAAAGTGAATGCTTGGCAGCCGTCGACTATAGCCGCCTTATTTTTGGAAAGCTTTTACCATGTAAAAAAATTGATGGATCGAGAGAAGATAGATTCATTAGGTAAATTTAAATTTACCCGATGCATTCGTGTTGATCTTCTTTGATTCTCCTATTTTTTACATGATTAGTCTAAACCAAAAGAAAAAAGAAACGAAACAAAGAGATGGTTTCTGAATCGCCGTATAAAATTAATTTATTGCCGTAAAATAACTCGGTTTACGATGTTAAAAATATATCATATTCCCAGGAATGAGATCTATAGCTCGAGAATAAAAATAATAAGACGAGTACAAGGGGTTAGCGAGATAGAGCGATATTTTATCAAGTCGGCTGTTTTGGCTACAAATAAAGTGACAATTAACGCTCGAGATTCGCTTGCTCCCAAAATGGCGAAATGATTTAATTGCAATCGAAGCAAGAAATAATCGGGAAACATTGTAAAGACATCAAAACATCAAGAAAGTATATGATCGCTGTAAAGATTTATTGTCGTATCAATGTGTATCCTAAATTTTCATTAAGGAATCACTTTCTTTTTTTACTCTACCGTCAGGTATTAGACGCTCTGTATATTTTTAATTAATGTTACGATTATTGAACGCGATTAATTCAAATTGCCAAATCTACAAAATGTTGAAATCGATAGAGATATTTTTTTACATAGGAATCTCAAATGTCAAGGTCGGCGTCTCAAATCGACATTTTCGCGGCTTCTATGTCACATCTCGCACTTGTTTCCTTGTGCTTTTTAATCGACAGAGGAAAAGCTGTAAGCTATCGATCGGAAATCGCTCCACGATCGTGCCACGATTAAAGTGAATTAGTTTGATTTGCAATTCGGCTATTGAATATGCAAAAAAAAATTGCATACCGTGGTGGCGTGTTTATTGTACCACCGAGAATACGGTTTACATGGCGCGTTTTACAATTACAGTCAGGGCAAGGGTAGATTTGGCGTTACGAGGAGCTTCATTGCCACCAGAAGCGGACTCCTGCGCTGGCACGAGCATCTGCAGAGTGAAGGAAACACCGAAGAACCGTGAGCTTATTTTTAACGATAAGACTATCGGATAAATGTTATGAGCCGTATGTGAAACAGCATTCGTTTGTTATTAAGTTGTTTGAATACATTTTGGAAAACGACAGATGTAATGCGATTTAGTACCGATTGATTTTTTTGCATAAATGGTCACTTGAGGTGATATTTACACCCCAATTAAAAGTTATTGTTCTTAATTACACATTGCATATTTTTAATTGTTCTATAATTTATTGGTATTTGAGGATAACATGTATGTAGATTATGATATAGGTATAGATATGTATATAAATATACTCAACATTTACTGAAAAAAGTAAGGAAAAACAAAAAAAATATTTTAAAAAACGAAAGAAGCACGTTAAAATTACTGTGACGTGAAAATTACTGTGAGTGAGCTCCATTTCTTTGATACGGGGATGTAAAAATCAACCTAGGCGCCCGTTTCTAAGTTAAACACGGTCTGCATTCTAACGTCATTTGCACATAGGCGATTCGCTGAAAGGCACGCGAGAGCCATGGATTCGTCGTGGTACAAACGCGCAGTGGATCAACACTCCATAGAACCGGAAAGCTTCGTCTTCAGCGTACCGTTTGACGCGGGTAAATATACATATTTTATATAACACGCATTTATAATATCCTCTGAGCGAGAAGTATGGAAAGAGCGGTTTTGTTAAAGTATATCTAAGAATGTAGTTAAATATAGATCTGAAAAAATTCATATTCCAATCTATCTAAATAATTATATTGAACGCTTGCTAAAATGTCAAAATTGCACTTGCACGGAAAGAACAATTTTGAGTAATTATTTACTTTAGGGGACACCAAGCCAATGACTTTGAGCTTGACATATGTCAAGCTCATTGATTATTATCAAAGACATATCACCCTGAGTAACTTTTCCTTATTACTTAATCGGCGATTATTGCTTATTTAAAAGTTATGAATAAAAAAGTATGAATAAAAATATTTAGAATGGTAAATATTTAGGGAGCTATATCCCCAACTTCCATAATTTTGAAATGTTGTCAAGGTCATCACCTTGAGTAATGTTGTGAAGGTTTTAATTACATAATTAAGCTATAGCTACATGTCCATGCAAACAATACAATTTTATTTTTACATAAGTTATGTGTCATATGTTGTCAAACGTACGTAAGAAACATCTTCGATTAACGCTACATTATTTATTTGATTATATTTTGTTGATTATATGATTGTTGCATTATTAGCCGATACAGCCGATCCACTTGTTACCGCCACTCATGCCATATTCATCGGGAAGGGTCACAAAGCACCAGCAGCGGTAGTGGGTTTGCAATTTCAACACTCGTCCTTGGCGACTCACTTCGTGAACATCACTTCGACGGTGAGTAGAATGCTTGATTCTTTCCCCACGCATAATTAATCGCGCGGAATATGATGAGTAAACTTGCTTTTTTAGTGTACCGGTATGACGGGATGTAAAAAGAATTGCGCCTCGGAGGAACTTGACTGTTACATTCTTGATAACAATGGATTTATTATCATAAGCGAACGTCACGAGCACACCGGAAAGTTCTTCGGCGAGATAGATGGAACTATAATGGATTCCTTGGTGCAAGATAGGATATATAGGTAATTATAGATGAAATGTTTATTTATACGGAGCACGATTAAAATATAAATTCTGAATTGTGTGCTACTGAAAATAGAAGACTCCTACGCTGATATCAGCAATCCCCACGAATTCAAAAAATCTTTTATTGCAATTCTCGTAATTTAACCTTTCAAACATCTCGAGATTCATTAGTTTTGATGTATTTGTTAAAATCTACGTGCGATTTGTTTTCCCAATAATTCTAACTTTCCGTAATTGTAGATTTACATTTTTTTCTTGCATGTTATACACTCATTGCCCTTTGAATTCTGTTCGAAATGTTCGGATTCATGTTTAGGACAACGCAACTTTTCTCTCAGTTAACTCTATGAAAATCAAATTGTGTATAATTAAATTCGTTATTTATCTCAATAAAACCGTACAGAGCTTGTTAATTTATATGATCATTCTTCTCATTTTCGTTTGAACTTTAATTGATTTTTTTTACTATCTTTAAAAGTGTATTTGCTAAATCTTCCATTATATCTTCAAGATCCTTTGTGCACAAAACGTTCTGCATTTTTTCTAATAAATTAAAGAATAGTTCTATTATCTCAGAAAGCGTCTATATTGCAAAAATGTTGCGTAATATTGCTGCAATATTGTATATAAAATTGCAACAATGTTGTAATATCCGTTTTTTTTTAATATAACGTCAAAAAAAGAAAAGGGAGAGTTATATGTTTTAGTTATTGCGCGCTAAGAGTTATTGTGCGCGCACGCATATATAATGAATACAATGTACTTACATAACATAATGTTGCTGCAAGCAACAGTATAAGCAAAAGTAAGAATGAACTTTAACCGAAACAAATTTGAAGGGCGCATAAATATCTTAAAATAAAAAATTTGGAATTATACTCAAAGATATTTATTTGCGATACTTTTATAATGATTTTGACGTGGTTACCATTATAAATCAATTTTCAAATATTGCCGCAATTTTGCAACTCTATTCCTTTACAATATCTCTACGTTGCGTTGTAAGGTGAAAGATTGCAAGTATTGCTGCAATATTCCGGAATCGAACTGACAAGTTCGGGACATTAAGATATTTTATATGATATATATTTCTCAGAAAAGTGACCGTCATCGATTATCAAGGGACTTGCAGCCCTCAGGAATCTAATCAGTCATCGGCGCCGCGAAGTCTATCTGATTCTATCATAACGACGGCAGCGGCATTCGGCAACTTTCTTTGGACTTTGACTTTGAGTCTCAATATTCAAGATTTATGGCAGACGACATTGGCGTTGGCTAACGACGTGATGGACGGTAATATTTAAAAAATATATTTATACTTGCATGATAAATGAAACAATAAATTATATAAATACAAGGGTAGCGGATAGCATTTATTTCGTTAAATTATGTAGCAAGAGTACATGCATTCCATTTTATTTATACATACAAATTACGAGATATTAATGTGATTTCTTTTAGAACTCCGCATAATTTTTCAGAATTTCTATATAAATTTCAGAATTTTTCACAAATTTTTTCTATTTTTTTTAAATATAAATTAAGACATTTTTCAGACATGCTGAGAGAGTCTACAGCTTTTCTAAAATTCTTTATAATTCTTTATAATTTTATTACTCTTTCTGAAAATAAAAACTTATAAAATCTGTAGAAGTTAAAAGTACGAGGGTCGGTATGAAAGTAATGCCTTCTAATATTTTTCTTTTGAATCTGGCGCTATAGAAAATTTTGCGTTTCAATGAGTTGTTATTTAAAGTCTCTAGTTGCGTTACGTTGAATGGTATTGTGATCATTTACGTGAGTGTGTCACAGGAGCAGTTCGAACTACTCAGTAAAACTTATAAAATTTTTTATGGCGCCAGATTCATAAGAAATAAATTAGGAGGCATTGCTTTCGTACCGACCCTCGTATTTTTAAAGAAATTTTCATAAAAAATTTAAAATATGAAAAATTCTTAAAAATATTGTAAGAATTTTTTTCTACCATAGTGTGCAAATAAGCTAGAGTAACTCTTGTGCTTTCAACAATATAATGCTAATTTTAGAAACCATTTTTATCAAGATTATTTTCAAAGACATAACAATAATACAGAATCTATTATTTCACAGTTATCAAAACTATCAAACAGTTATATAGAATATATTTCTCAAATAATGAGGACTAAACTAATTCTAGATTAGTCATCAAAATATGTATCATAAGTGGAAGGAAGATTTGTTATTTTCATAAACAGACAGAAATCTGAAAGGGACATAAGCCCAGAATAGATAGATAAAACAGTTTTCCGTCAGTAGACAGATTGCCGGATTAATATCAGTATATGAATTTTAAATATTACAAAAAGATATTAAATGACTATTAAAAAAATCTACCATTCCGTAATCATTTGAATGATATAATTTGTTTAAATGTTACGAAATGGTACATTCTGCTCGATTTCTGCTGTCAGATTATATTGGCAGGTTCTACTAACAAAACACAAGCAAGATGCATCATAATATTTTGTGACCAGACTTTATTCAGGTGACGGTATAGGCAAGCGAGATTGCAGTACAATAATGCGTTAAATCGAAAGTCCATTGATTATGAGCGATTGACAAGAACTAACTCTGAACTCGAGATTTGCTTAATAAGCAGGATGGTTTTTTAAATGCCTAATAAGGAAAAGTTTTCATGGTAAAGATATTCTCAGTGATTTACCATTGTCTTGAATTTTTATCGATTTGACTGTTAAGCAACAGTCACATCGACGAACGACATCCATATTCGTAAATTATGTTGCGAAGTTAGAGCGTTTTTCTCGACTGCATTTTTGGATCCTACGACCATTCGGCCACAGTCTCACACAATTGAATGCCTTCATCTAACATCGTTCATCGTAACGCTACCCAGATAATGCGCAATGGACGCTACGGTAACGTACGGCAAACGGTATTTAAATATATATAAGATGGAGAACTTATTAGACGTTGCTGCTTTCGATTTTAATTTTGCTGAAAAAGCTATATAAACGAGTATATAAACGAAGTTATTGGTACCACGTGAAAATGAACGTATCATCAGAAACATGCAAAGATTTTAAATAATTTGGCGTCAGAGGAATGTAAAGTAAAATTCCGATTTGAAAGAGAACATATATAGGAAGAACTTGCAGTTGCTCTTGACATACCTTATCGAATAGAAACGGAAAACCGATATAGCGTTTGAAAATTAAAGATCACGTTTTTACGTTGATGAAACGCGTTTATCTTTTCCAGATGATCTAGTGTTCTCTGACGACGAGGAGACGCACGAGTTCGAGTCGCTGACGCCTGCCGACTCGACGGACGAGGTAACGTCGGATGAGAACAATGTGTACGTGAGATTTCCGGTGGTCGCACCAGCGACACCGGCCTCGCCGCCGACCACACGGGCTACTTCTGCTCATTATCCGATGAAATTGCGCGCCTGCGAGAAGAAAACGGATTTGTATATCCTGCAACCCGAGCGACTCAACACCAGCGGCCAGAGCAACCCTCTAAAAGGGAAACTCACCAATTGTCACGTAACCGGATGTGAAAGGTAATCTGAAAGTGATTGTATATAAATGACTGATTCGCATTTCGAAAATTAGAAAGAAAAATCTGCCCCGGTCTCCCCTAATTGTGTTGTATTATTTTTTAGAGTATTTGATTTTAATTTATGAAATTGATAATTACAAATCAATTAGAACTTAATAAATTTTAATTTATCATACTTATAATGTCACTGAATTTCTCTTCGTTATATGTAAATCTTTGTGTCACAATAACTTACATCTCTCTATTTTCGAAAGTGATGCAGAGAATCGACTGTCTTAAGTAATGTCTTAAGATGCTAATACGGCTCTGTGATTGGTTCATAACATTTTAAGATTGTACTTAAGATGGTCTTAAATATAAGATCCGATTATAAATACCGGCCTAAGTGATCTGTGATGAATACATTTTCTTCTTGTTTTTCGTCTCGGTGCAGACCGTTTAGTGTCCAAAAGATCCGTCACACCAACCTGATATTGCTGGTGGTCGACACGTTGTGCCCGTGCGGCAGTAAGCAGCTAAGCATCGAGCCAATCGAGGCGCTAACCGAGCCTGGGGCGTGTACGGCACGGAGAGAACGCCTGTATCGACGAAGACCACCGAAATGCATAAATTATCACCCCGAGGAGATGGAGATCAAATTTTGCGGTAGCGCCGGCCGTCTCTTTAACTACTCGTTGAGTCTTATGTCTCTCTTATTCGTCATCACAGTGCGGCTTACGTGACTCTGTCGGGATTAATTAATTGCGCGTGTCCAAGCGCGTGCACGCAAACCACATAAAGCATACACATACATACTCATACATGTGTTTACAAATTACCTTTTTAAAATGGATTTAGCGTTGTCGTTTCTATGGAACAGTTATAAAGAGGAAAAAATAAGAAGAGAGGAGCAGTGTACTAGGTTCGCGAATTGTCACTACTTGACACAAGAATGATGAAATATATACATATACACACATACATACATATGTATATAATATATATATATATATATATATATATATATATATTATATAGTATATGGGGTACCATATCATATCCATATCAATAAACTATTAATATAATGTTATATGATATGGTATATTATATGATATAATATATATATGCCTATCTATGTGTTACGATATCCAGTTATAAATTTTGTTATGCGAGAAAATCCTAAATATTTATGTGTGCGATCTCGTCACATGTACGAAATTTATCCTCGATGCCGGACTAAAAGCAATAAGTGTCCTGTGCAATATGACGCTCATGAAAGAGAACGAAAAAGTAGATTTGTTGGTACTAATAGTTTGTTGGTACAATGAGAGAAATAATTTTGCCGTCGCAAGAAAATCGCAGTTTTTATTAAAGTTCGCTACCAATCAATTATTTGACATTGCAACAAGACTTATCTTATCGAGGAAATTTGCCGGGTAAATTTGTTCGTAAAAACGCGAATTTGCTGCTAAGACAAAATATATGATGGAATTTCTGGCTAAATATATTTTTCTGTTGCACTGAAACAATTTGTCGTTATAATGATATGATTTGGAACTTGTTGAGAATATTAATTTTGTTTGTTGAAAACAATTGTGCACGTCTGTAAATTATATCGCTTTACAAGTTGATGCCCATCTCGCAATAGTAGCTTTGCTGCAACAGCAAAATGTGTTTGTCAGACTATTTCGTTTCAAAGCGAATTAAGTGTTTCTACGATCGGATTTACTGTACAAAGTCTTTTTGCGAACAAAACGGATTTTACTGTATTATCGAACTGTATTAGTAACAACAGCAAAGTTTGGTGTCCTTTACATTGAATGTGCAACGACGGTTTTATTATGACAATAAGATTCTTGGTGCATAAGCTCTCTGACTGTGTCAGTAAATTTTCCCTAGATCAAAATAATGTCATCAGCATAGTCTATGATTAGGTGATTGGGTTCATCAGAGATCAAATTTGCTTAATTATAAATATTTACATATATACCTGTACGGAAAGAACAGTTTTGTTGAAGTATATCAAGATTAAATCAGATACATATTTGAAAATAATTATGTTGGATTATCAAAATAATTATGTGGGACTTAAATCATGACAATGCCACAAAAATTTCGATATTTTAGCAAATGCTTGAGCGTTTAATATAATTATTTAGATAGTCCAACATAAAATAGCCGGATAGTCAAATCTGTCGAGAACAGATTTTGAAAGTACAAGTTTTGTCGATAGAATACCAACAAAAATAGAATTAAATCTGCTAGCAGAATATAATGGTAGATTGCAGAAATTGAGCACAATTTGTCGTTTAATTCCTAAACATTTAAATAATATATTTCTTTTTAATGTTTATGAAATGACAGATTTTCTGCTGAGTTTCTGCCGAGTATCTGCTGTCAAATTATATCGTCAAGCTCTGGCAGCAAAATACGAGTTTAATGTAGGCACAGGTGATACCGGATTTATTCCGATATCTAAGTAAATTTGCTGCCAATCTGTTGTCATACTGTGGGCAGTTTGTTTACTCGATAATTATTTTCAGATTTGTATCTGGCCTAATTTTTAAATACCTCAGCAAAACCATTCTTTCCGTGTAGCTTTGCTAAATTGAGCAATACATCTTTTTCTATGTACCGAATAGTTCCGTAATAGTTTCCCTAAATATTTCCTCTTTTCTCTGTCTTTCATTTATCCGCGATATAGGCACATTCTACTCATTATACACAGATACGTCATCTCCAACAATCAACGAATGTATTTTTCCGGACTTTATTCGGCTCGATGTCGATTATACTGGAAATGTTGTTCTTTAGTTTCTGAAACTGTTACATATCTAAGATCTCTCTAACGCTCCGAGCATACGTACAAGAGAATGAGATCCTTCATCAGGCTTCTAAATTTCGTCCGCTTTACATCTCTGATCATTTCGCAGCGGCAGATTTATTTACGACATCCGGATAATAATCGGGTCGTGCCCTAAATCAAACAGTTACGATCAAATGAAGAAGATAATGCCTTGACGAGATTTGGAAGCATGACAAAGTTGGCAACATTATGGCGCTTTTACTCCGATACTCGCGAAGGAGTATATGACATTTTCGACGCTGCGAAAGACTCGAATTGTCACTAGAATCGCTCCTTTACTGAAAATTGCTTCGGAAGTCAAAGATATCCCATTATTTGCCGTCGAAGCATTTTACATTTAAAGTTAAGAAAAATTGTGTAAAAACAAAAGGCGTTCGCGTATATTCGAGTAACATTTATGCAAGTCTAAACTTTCGTAATGGGGGGCACAAATGTGTATTGTCTCCGCGATTCTAGTGTTATGCGGATTACGAGCAACCTCGCGAAACATCCCAGCGAAATTGTCGATTTCTCTCATAGACGAGATTCACTCAAGAATGTCTTCCTCTCCCTTTAAGATCCCGTCGTATTTGAATTTTATCGGCCCTATAAATACACATAGACTGACACACACTAAGGACGATACCGCTGCCGTTTCTCGAATTAGAATTTCTTATGTATACATAAATGCACGCGCGTGCTTGCATGTACAAACGGAAAATTCTTGTTCACTAACGAGGAAACACGTGTGAGTGTCTTCTTCCAATTTTGATGAGCTTTCGATATGTTGTAATACAGATAAAAATAATAGTCGGTATTAAAATGTTTTAAGCAAAAGTTTGATTTTAAAGATATTTTGCAAAGATGATATTCAGATTTTTTGAAAATGTATTTTTTGATATACGAGAGTTCGAAAAGTTTCTTAAGTGACAATGAAAACATCATATTTTTGGGTTCAGAATGCACTTCATCTAACTTATTTTTTAATATAATACCTTTTGCACTCAATGCACTTCATCCAACATTTTTCTAAAAATATCAGTTATGTCAGCATTATAGCTTAATTTATTCAACTCCTCAAAATATTCATGTATAGCCAGGATCACTTCTTCGTTCTAAATAATTACCAATAAACCAATAAAGATCTCCTTAACATGCGTGAGATTACTACTTATGAAGAGATACGTGCTTCTTATTTTGATTAATATTAAAATGCGTAAGCTTATTGAAATCGGAAGGAAACGCACTTGCGCGTGTTTCTTTGCGAGAAACGAGCGTAATTATCGCTCCTAAAACATAATTAAAAAATGTATGATGCGAATAGCGCTGAAAACCTGTGTCACGAATAATCAAAATGGCAGAGCAATAAATGAGCGATTGAGTGGAATATACAATGAAACGATACCAGAAGGTTTCCACGAAACGTTCGAAGATTGATAGCCGATTTCGTTCACCACGACGGTAATTGGAATGCCTAAAAAGAACACAATGACTCAATATTGCTGCGTGTAACACCACAAGACTATAGCTCTATTATTATATTATATTGTATATAGCTCTCAGCTATAACGGTTCTATCACTCGCGATCGGGTTTGCCTCTCGCCAAGCGAGAGATCGGCCAAAACCAATAGGAATCCGTCAAGCGCGACGATAAATATCGGCTTAATAGTATAGTGGCATTTTCGATATCAAGTATCAATCTCGTTAATTAATTTTCCTATAACGTCTACTCAATTTGTAATACTTTGCATATAAATATTAATCGACTAGTACCATTTTATTATCGCGCTTATTCCTTATCGGTCAGCTTGCTGGTTCTTCGAAAAAAAAAGATACAAAATAACGGACGAGGTAAAGCTGTAAAGCTCTCGTTCGAATCGTTTTTTAGATTCACATCACGGAGAAAATTTCGTGAAACGATCGTCACGCGATTTCGCGAGTCGAATATATTTACACTCGCACTCGCTTAAACATAAAGAAAGAAAATCAAATTTCCGGGACAAACGAATTCTGGCGTCAGATTTTCGATTCTGAGAGAGTGAAGAACGGAACAAGCACTGAGAATCGACGCTCCGCAAAGAAATCTTCCATCCGTGTCACAAACGCACACAAAACGGAAAATTACGTTATGTTGCTCCAGAAAAAAGTATTGATAAAAAAAAGATACGTTGACGACTGTGTCGATCGTCTGTTTCGTAAATTAAGGCGCGTATAGCTTGAATTAGCCCCCTTTTCATGATCTAGCGTATAAGGGTAACGTTATGCCCGTTGCTTTATCCGAGGTTACGCGATAACGCTATCTCGGGCGCGTGTAAGGAGGGGAAAAAAAAGAAATGCAGACTGTTCACCTTGTAAATTTATCCTGTATTCCGATTATATGTATATACCTCGGAAATCGGAAATCTTCGCGGAATCGCATTAGCGATCGATACAACCGATTGAACGACGGGGTTTCTACGGAAATATAAAACGCGACGCTTGGAGCAACGAAATAATTGATAAGGAAGTAAAAAGAAAAAGAAAGGAGTCATAATCTATGTAACATTCGCCGTTTTTTATTTGACGTGAAACGATAACTAAGATAATGTTTTTCATTAGCGAGGAAAAGATACGATATGCGAGAGAGAACATGTAGCTCGATCACTTGTGCACTCGCAAATAATGCAACAGGCATGCGGTAACGAGACGAAAATGGCTCTTAATCCCGACTACAACAATTATAATTAATTGTTTTATTATCGTCGTCTATTATCGTTCCATAATCTAGCGTTCTGTAAACGTCTCGAGATTACGATAACTACTGTAACGAAGTGATAACAAATTCTCAATGGCGGTAGTTGTTGAAATATCACGCGGATCACGTATAACACCTTGGTAACAAGCTAACAACAAAAAAATTATACTTTGACAAAATAACGTCAAAAGAACGTTTTTGACGACATTTTAACGCTAAAATGACGAAAAATAACGTCAGTTTGTTACTTGGGACGCTGCTGTAGTTGGCGGACACGCTATTCTTCTATTGTTTTATAAATTATAAGATACACAAAGACGGTAACGGAAATTTTCACCGGGATATCGGTTAAACCGAGCCCGATAGAGATTAACGATTTTCCGACCAAAGATGTCGGTTCAAGTGATCTTAAAAGTTCTCTAGAGGGAAGCTAGAGGATCGGGTAGCTGGAGTCTCAGTAAGCAAAATGTTAGCGGTGTGTTTAGCAGCTTGCCAGCAGGTTCAAGCGGAATAGTATTGACATCGCAATACTGCGTTTGCATCAAGCTTGTGTTTCGCGGACAGAGCTTACCGACATAAACTGGAGAACAGATTGTCAGCAGAAACCAAGAGAAACCTGCCATTTTATAATCATTTAAAAATGTGGAGTATAATGGAATCGAGATCTCAACATCTCGAGTACTCGCAAATCGTCGCGTCGCGTAAAAGAGTCACGGTCGGTCTCGCTCCGCGTGTACTTGGCGCGAGACACTATACCGTGTCTCTTGATATAATCATTTAAACGGAATGACAGATTCTTCTTGGAATCTGTTGATAACACTTTTTAATAAAAAAATGACTTTCTTTCGAGCACAAGAACAAAAGATAATGGTTTCCCGTTTGCGAATGCTGAATATAATCCTGTTTAAAAGAATATTTAGTGCACTACAATATGTAACGTGTTTGAGAAGTTTTCATTTCATTAAACTTATTATTTTAACATGTTTATGATTATATTACGTCAAAATTACGATTTTGATATTACAATATTAATAAACCTAGTATTAATAGTAAATATTATTTTAACGATAATTTACAAATTATCGGCAAATTAAGGATGAAAACATTAAGAACATACTTTATTCGTAGTTATACATCACATATCTTATAATAACATATATCTTATAATAACATATCACATAAGTTATACCTATGTATAATATGCCAAAATAATCTTTTATACGTTATAATACTAGTTAAAATATTAAAATAGTTTTTCTGCAACTTTAACTGCAAATTTCCTAAAATTGTGACATAATAAAAGCAATTTGATAAATAGGGTCGTATTGAGCGTCTAAAAAACTACGGGAAACGATTAACGTTCTTGTGCATTTTTTTTTTGTTAAAATATAATTCGTAATCACATTCTGCTAGCAGATCCTATTACATTTCTGCTAACATTCTTGCAAAATTTGTAGCAGACATTTTGTAGGGTCTGTCTTCGACCTTTGGCCGTCTCGGTACAGTACAAAGCATCTCGCGACTCGCGACCATCGCGTATGGAAATTAAGATCACGTTTTTCATTCGCGTGAATTCGAAGCGAAAATTCTTGTGGAGTAACATAGGAACTTTGATAATTTAAGTGAAAGTAAACGTTCTCTTAATCTCAATTAGCTGTCAAAATACTTAAAATTAAAAATTAATAAAAAATTGCGCTTGACGTACGAGGATCTTGATTTCGAATCTGAATAACGTCCGCTTTAAATCTTTCGTGCTACAATCGCAAATTATTCTGCGATTTACATCACGCGAAAGGCGAAGGGGCCATTGTCGAAAAGAATGTGTTATAACGACCCGGTATTTTTCTGCATAAATAAACTCAACACACGCGTTGCCGCGTGTCTTTGAAAATAATTTCAAAAGTTGCTACCACGTTACAATTATCTTTTCTATATATATATATATACTTACAATTAGTTTACAACTACTTAATTAAATTACTTGGTAAAATTGAATTTATTTATAAAATTTATATTTTTATTTCGATAATTTGATTATTAAGCAGAATAATTTTGACATATTATACACAGGGTATTACAGAATAAACGGAAAGAAGGTAATTCTACATGAAAAAATAAGTCGAAAGTGTGAAATAAAACATTTTTTTACATGAGATTTCGTTCTTCACACAGAAAGACAACTTGGAATATTCACCATGCAGATTCACATGCTTTTGACACGCACTTGCAGTTATAAACGTTACAAATATGAAAAAGATAATGTGTTTAGTTTTTAAAAATGTTATTATTTTATCATTTTAAAAATTGTTGGAAGTGTCCATTTTACACAGAAAAAAAAGATTAGCTACTATAGCAAATCTAGTCGTAAAATATGGATAACTAACATTTTTTGAAGCAAGAGCTATATTTTTTGCAACGAGAATAACAGGTTTTGTTACTATTGTTAAATTATAGCTCTTGCTGCAAAAAATGTTGGTCATCTATGTTTTACGACTGGATTAATTTGTTTTCGTACGTAATTATATATTGCGCCTTTCGTATTAAATTTGTGCGAATATTTTCACAGTGTATTTTGTGTCCTTAAGTTTTCAAAGGCTGAACTGATGTTTTCCTTCAATTGCTCGATGTTATCGCAATATGCAATAGATTCAACGTGACCCCATACTTGAATATCCATGACGAATGATTAAAGCTGTTTTTCTGAAAAAGCTTTGTAGAGAAAATATCTATTCTATATTTTCGACTTATTCTTTCACGTAGAATCACCCCCTTACTGATTGCATTACCAATTCTGGAACACCTTGTATATAATTTAATTTATCACCCAGTAAGCAAAATGATAGCAGTCTGTCAGCAGGTTAATAACAGATTTTAATCAGACTGACATCAACTGCGCATCCGCATTCGGCTTATGTTCTGTCAACAGAGTCTGCTATCAGATCAGACAACAGATTGGCAGTAAAAATCGCGCAAACAGAGCTTACTGACAAGCAGTATAAGCAGATTAACAGCAGAAACCGCGCAAAGCTTGAACAGTTCCAGCAGAATCTGCTCGATTTCTACTGCCAATCTGCTGTCTGATTATGTTAGCGACTCTGTTATACTTCTATTGGCGTTCTGCCAACATCATATGATATATCAGAACCGGCATCAAATCTCAAATCTGTAATTTTTTGTCGATAAAATTTGTAGCAGATCTGCTTTCGACAGACTTGGCTGTCTGGACAGTGATTAACAGCACGATTGTTTATAAATTAAATTCTGTTAAGGGAACGTATAGTTGTACATATATTCTAGGGGATGACTCAGAGTACCGGTCTAACAACCAACTTCGTCATCGAAATATCGCACCCCGATCGGAATCAGAGTAATCTCGGTGTACAGATTACGCGTCCCCTCCCCCCCGTGTGGAAAACGGTGGAACTAGAAAAACTACTTGTTGAGCTTAGTTGACTATTCGTTCGATTTTAAGTAGGAAATATTGCGTTAACATTTACGTACCTGAAGCGGAACAGTAGATTATGACATCAAAGTGATATTGAAATGTTGCTGAAGTGACTTTTAATAATCATTTCAGAGCCATTTTTATGTCATTGCGACCTCTTGTTCCGCTTGTGGGTACACGCGTGTCGCAACGTCGCAAGTTTTGGATCGCAGTGACATACAAATTTATTATTGATTATACACACAGATCGTTAAAAATGACATTTAAATGACGTGTCAATGAGATCCAATGACGCAGTTCGCGGCGGGAAATTGTCGATACGCTATTCTTGATATATAGCGTGTGTTAGGTATCCCAATAGATAGACGTCCCTTGAAAGAGCCTGTCACTTGTAAACTAGAAACGTTTTTGAGACGAATTCAATCTACGTGGTGTGTGAGAATCTAATATTAATTCTTCTTATCGAATTTATCCTACGTGAAAGAATTCTCGTTTGATGCGCGAAGTTTCGACGTTTGTTTGATCCATTGTTAATATGAGTTTTTGATGATCTTGACGAACGAATATTCAGACATGCGTTCTATCGAAAGAAGTTTGTATGATGACAAGGGGATTATCTTTAGGGACAACTAAGTCACGTGAGATGAAGATAAACGTTAACTCGAATTAAAAAGGAGAAAAAAGACGAAAAAAAAGAAAAAACTCTATAAACGTGTTAGATAAAAGAATCTTTCGACCGGCACTTTTAGGTGCTGCCATGTCTTCCATTATTTGTATATTAATTAATAATAAAATTGACTATAACGTATTATATAAAACTATACCTTCACGCCTACAAATACACACATACACACACACACAAATTACATACACCAAAACATAATTACGAACTTATCTAATATTGTCTACGAATAAGGATACGATGTAATATTACAAAACAGAAAAAATATATGAACGTAAGAGGGAGTGTGGTATTTTTCACAGGATTTTTCAAGATTCGCGTTTATCGTTTTGCATAAGTTTCCGACGATGGTATTGTATTTCGCCGTATTTTTCCGAGCGTACGTTGCCGAAATATAGTTTGTGCGAAAGCGTGTAGAGAAATCGGATCAACCATATCAGCCCGATTTCTCGCGAGCGCGATTAAAATAAAACGCCTAAAATGTATCCGCTGCTTCCGGGACGCCGAAATACTTAACAATTCGAGATTCGAAATTTTGCATGAATTTGTATATTGCATCTCAAAATTATCGCACCTTCCATATAACATTGCAAAAACTGGTGTCGGTAGAGTAATTAAACTCTGTGAATGAACGATAAATCCCTCAGTTTCTCATTTAATTCGAATGTAAATTTAACAGAAATTTACAAGTTGATCAGAAGGGAAAAGAAGAAACAGTTGAGACGAATAACGCTTCTCCACTGCATTTGCACTGAAGAAATCTTAAATTGAAATCCTTATAAAGTAACTCAATAAAAAAATTTTCATATAAAAACATATATAAATATATACAATTAAATATAAAATATGTCCATACATGTTTCTTTTCTCTTTTATAATCTCTGTTCGTATATACCGGAAAAATAATAATAAGAAGAATTAAAAAATAGGAAGAAAAAGACCATTTTCGCATTGTTTTTTTTTTTTAAGGATGTTCTGGAGAGTTTGTAAAAATGCTAAGAAGTTGATGAAAATTTAATATCATACTCTGTATTCTCTTTCAAAGCTCGGGGTCAAATTTCAGATCGATTCACAATTTAGATAAAAAGTTACCAATTTTTGAATATCCGAGTTTTTTTTACAGAGAAAAGTGTAAACATTAAAATGTCCTACCAATATAATGATATTTTACACAAATAGATTATCAACAAACAAAAATATAGCAACAAAATTTGAAACGATTTACACAATTTTTTTTTCAAGATTAAAAAAAATAGCAGTTATTTTTGGTCACTAAATATATGTCGTTTACATTTTATTAGATTTGCCGTAACTATTTATATACATTTTTTTGTCTTTGGATCCCTGGAGAATTAATATCGGGCTTTTTAATATTTCCTGCATACTTTTGGTTGGGATAGTGCCTCCAGATCATCCTTAAATAAAAAGTAAAGTTTAAAAAAATTAAAAAAATTTGCTTATATATAATTATATATAGAATATTGTATAATCTAATCGCAATCTTAGGTTTTGTAAAAAAGAACAATGCAAAAGTTATTTTTCTAATTATTTCTCAATTAATCTTCTTGTTATTTTTTCTATGTATGTATATGGGTATAGAGATTATACAAAAGAAAGAAAACATATATGACGTATTATATATATATATATATATATATATATATATATATATATGTATATTTATATATATTTTTATAAAATGTTTTTAACTGGTGATATATTAGAAGGTACGATTACTTGATTTCAAGCGATGATTTCGAGCAAGCTGTATATATCTGTTTAGGCGTATATCTAATTATATAATAATTCGTATTGTTTTTGCGCAGAGTAAAGGCCTGCTTTGCATATATGAGGTATTTATGTAAGAGAAAATAGTCGAAAAAATTGTTAAAAGGAAAGCTAGATTATTATGTAGCCGTTGATTTCACGAGATTTCGCAAACGACGAACTGATTTTACCACCTCGATTTTTCTCTGTTTATTGGACAGTGCGTCGTATAATAGGTATATATAAGAAAAAACTATGAGATAGTTTTTGGAATATGAAATTTGCGGAACAAAATGAAAATGGGACGCGCAAACTATCGCGATCCAGCGTACGCGCGCATACACTATTATAGTTCTATCGACAATTTACGGATCTTCATTTTGTACAATATATATTTAATCTCTAGGTGAGAGAGAGAGAGAGAGAGAGAGAGAGAGAGAACGAGAGCGCGATAAAAAGAGTATCTATATTAAAGATAATAAAATTCGTGTTATGGTTGGCGGTAAAAGCGAAGACTCCATGATATATATTATATGATCATATATTGTACGTTACATCATAACGCGCTTTAACAGTTCGAAAAGGAAACAAAAGAAAATTTGTCAAATAAAACCCTTTTACTTGATGTATTTATCGAACGTAAATACACACAATGACGTCTATAATATATTGCAATAAAAAGGATTAAAACCACTTCTGAGATTAGTTATTCTTGCATAAAACGGGAAAGGGAGAAATCCAGTAATATAAGTTTTTATCCCAGTTTTTAACCCAGTAATATATGTTTCTATCTATTTTTCTCTTTTAGTACAATCTTTGTCCGTAGATATATACTGCATATAGGAAAAATGAGAGAAATAATTTAAAAATAATTACAAAAATGACTTTTGCATTGTTTCTTTTACAAGAAGTAAAATTGCGATTAGATTACACAATATTCCATATTAATTAATAGATAATTATATTACAGGGTGTCGCATTTTAAACAACGCACTTGAATTTCTCCGAAGCCATTATTAGGCGATTGAAATCCTGTTTTTTATGAGATTGTACATAATATGGTATCAAGGACATATTTTGATTTTAAAATATTTGACCTTGGGTGGAGATCATGGTCAAATAAAGGTCAACTTTATTTTTTTAAACGGCAGCATAATTTTTTAAACACCTAAGTTTAATTGTAGCCTTTCTCATTATGAATTCAACGCGCTATAACTCAAGGTCTAGTCATCAAAGGACCAAATGCGAGCTTACAATACAATATTATTTCATGCCTTCATGCATGTACGAACTGCTATATCCCTATATAGCTACGAATACAGAGGGCATGATGGAAGGAAAACAAGTGTATAGGCTCACCCGTTTATAATAGTAGATCAGTTTAAAAACCAAATGTCTTAAAGCTTTCGCACACGCGGCACATGAATTGCCATAATTATAAACGTAAAACGTAAACATATAACTGTAAAATATAAACGATAACTGTAAAATTTGCTAAGCACTTTTCTTTTACTCGAACAGTGAATAAATAGTCGAAAAATTAATTCAATATAATATAAAATCTCCCTTCTCGTGTATGTGCAGATTTGATGTCCGTGTTTGCTCTAACTTCCGCAAATTTGAAGATATCGATCTATTTCTAATTTTATTATATTTCTCAGTCTTTTCTACCCCTATTTCATATATAATTTTTTCAGATTTGGTTGATTAGACCCAGCTTTATACGCGATCAAATATCCATAATTTTGATCGCATATAAAGCTAAGTCTAATCAACCGAATTTAAAAAAATTATATATGAAATAGGGGTAGAAAAGACTGAGAAATATAATAAAATTAGAAATAGATCGATATCTTCAAATTTGCGGAAGTTAGAGCAAACACGGACATCAAATCTGCACATACACATATATACGTACGGACATGCGATTTTAATGCAATATTTCGACATTTTAGAATACTCTGAACTCTCGATCTATCTTAAACATAAAAAGAAGACTGATCGTCTAGATACTCGTCAGTGTTTCGTCGTATTCGCACCGGGTACTCCCCCTCCTATCAGTCGCTTTCGAGAGCTTCGATCGCTCGAGGCCTTGTGAGAAAACTCTACCGTGATTCAACGTTCGTTAAACGTTTCCCTTCATCACGATAAACGTCCAAAATTCCTTGTGGATCATCAAACGAGCGACACGAACCTGGACAACGAGTGCAAGATTTGCTTAAGCCCGCGTTTATGGCGCACTTTAAATGCTAAAAGCGGCTGTCTAGTTTTATCCCTTCTTCTCATCAAATATCATGTATTGGACGATGCCTACGCAGCCTACTTCTGAATTATTCAAAGTCAGAAAATGCAGGCGATCGATTTTTGTAACTAGACTCCGTATCAATAGCTTATCATCGCAAGAATAAAGGATCTGAATACAAAATCGTAGTAGTCTCAAAATAAGAAATTTTCGGAAAACAGAAGAAATCTCAGATTTAATCATTTTTATTTTTTATTATTTTATATTTAGTATTTTTGTAACGTAACTTATATTGAAAGACTCATATTTTTCAAGATACAATATACATATATATTGTTTCAATTATGACGTTTCTTGAAAAAGATTATAATAAATGGGCATAGAGTAATTTAGATTTCAGATGTGTTTTTATAGACTTATTTGATATGAAATAGAAAACTATAAATTTTTTCTTTGTCTAACATCTTTTCTGAAAGGAATTTAATTTTGATTTTTCTGGATTACTATGGTTTGAAATTCGGATCCTCAATTATTTGCATAAATCCTCCTTGTTTCTAATGATGCAATGCAAAATAGCATGCGAATCCTCAAGTGATCAAAACCTAGGTAGTTACGTTCGACACTACAAATGCCGAAATATTGTAAGTGCGCTGCGAATGTGGGCTGTACCGTTTAGGGAAGTAATTACTTAACACTGCCCTAAATAAACCTAAATGAAGTTCGTATCCGCGATCAAGTTGCATTTACATTTTAGCTGATACATATTGAGTGTGTATGTTAGACGTAAGAGGCACATCGATTAAGGAGTTTCAGACGACGAGTTACTCGACTCATTGTCGAAGATTTATGCTCCGTGTATCTCATGATGAGTCATCAAGAAAAAAATTACCTGTACCTTAAATCGTACATCGATCGCTTTAAGAATAGTCAACGATCGGTTCTTCTAAATGTTTGAAAAATTATTATTGGGATTTTCGCAGAAATTCTCGAGAATTGAAAGAAACAAGAAATTAATATATTAACAAAAAAATGAAAAATTAATAAAGCGTATACTTTATTATGTTAAGATTCTTTTCTGTACTTGTGTTGACTTTTTTTATTAACTTTATTTTTAAGTAACGACTTTTAATATTATCGCGTATAAAGTAGCCTTGATATATATCTTTAATTTCTGTACTTAACACGACACAATTAATTTAATATGTATGATATGCAATACTGTCAGGCCTAAATAAACACACGTGAATGAGTAACGTTTACCAAAGTTCTGCCACAAAATACATATGTATAATAATTTATACATTTCTTGCCTGTTATTTTCTGTCAGCTTACTCCGTAGAATTTATGTTTCTGGTCTTTGGATTACACCGAGCATAAATCAGATCTAAGTCAATGTCTATAACTCGAAGATATACCGTTAACATTAATATAATTTATTACAATTACGTAGAGATTATTCATGAGACCGTCATATGTATATTTAGGTTGTCAGCAAGCTTGTTGGCGAATACTTCCTACGTACATACGTAAACTTTTTTAAGTATCGTCAGTAGTAATTCGTGACATATCCATATCCGTGACAAGAACATACAATCGATTATCCTTCGATATAGTTTGCACCGAAAATGTTTTGTTTCCAAATTTTATATTATTTGTACACTTTATTATTGTCTTTTTAAATAAAAGATGAAAAGAAATATTCTCGAGTTCTAACTCTTTCCTTCGCTTTCATTATATATAGTATATAAAATGTATATATGTATACATTTTTATCAAAGTATTTTATATAATATAATATTTATTATATTATATACGTCTTCAAATCAAAATAGAGATAATAAACTTTAATATCCGGCAAGAATATAAAGAAAAAGTGTATATTTTATTAAATTTGATAAAAAGTATGATTTATAAATTCATATCTTATATTCAATTTAGTTCTAAATTACAAACATGAGCAATATTCGTCGATTCAATCATTTCAGGGAGAATTTATCGTTTTGTTAATATATTTACAGTTTCATATAGAAAGCCATATAAATATCTTTTCAATTTGTGTTATATCTATATATCGATATGTGTAGAATAAAATGTTAGTTTAAACGTTACGTAATATGGGAAAAAATTTAGTTTTAATAATCTGTTGTGTTTAAAAAAAAATTGATATTTCTTGACTTTCAAATATCTTGCATTGATAATGCGTGTAAATATATAAGTATCTCCTAAAAACAAGAAAAATTTCTTACCTTGAATCCTCGCAGTGATCATTACAGAAGCTGTTGATTGCGCCAATCCTCAAGGACTCCTAAGCCGTTGCAAATGCGTAGCTCGTGCAAGTTCGTAATTGAGCAACTAATTACGTCACTGAATTCCATCTCCGCGCGCGATTAAGATGGATTCAATCGATATTGTCCCGATTACATCACGGATCGACACACGACGATTTCACGCACTCGCGCACAGTCGCACTTATTCCGTTAACTTACATGCAAACCGATCTATATTTTTTAATCCGTTTATTCTGTTTGAGAGAAATCGTGACACCAGCGAATTTTCTGTTAGATGCAGTATAGACGCATAAATTGCTCTTATATAAGAATCTCAAAGCACGAAAGTATGTTATCAATGGCATTTACTGTTATAAAATGACACGTGCTTGATATTTTTTTCATTACCGATTCTAAACGGTTATTTTAAATTAAAATAATACTTTTTCCAACAACATAAAAATGTACATCTCATCTAACATTAATTCGTAATAATATTAAATTATTATTATAAATATTACGCGATATCATGAACTGTTAATTGTATCTAATACTAATATGTAAAAATTAATGCAGAAAAGACTTTTCAATTAACTCATGCATGTAATTTAATAAAAGCAGTTGCGGCATTAATTATAGCAATATCTTTTAATGTACAAAAAAATTAGAAGCAGTGATCGCGGCTAGTAAAGAAATGATCGCAATCACGCTACCAATTAATATCCCGTATTTTAATTAATTTATGCACACGATTCTACAAATATAACAGTTGCAATATTAACTGTACATCGATTTTGCGTTACTAATCTACAAAAAAAAATACGCACAGTAATCGCGTCTAATCAGAAAATGATCGCCATTACTGCTGATTACTATCCCATATTTTTAAAATTTAATCGATACACGTAATTCGGTAAATATAACGATCGTGATATTAACACCACATCGATTTCACCTTTCCGATCCACAAAAAAACCTACAAGCAGTAATCGCGGCTAATTAGAACACGTCATCGCGATTACTCCTTATTACTAATCACTATCCATTTCAATTAACTCATACACTGTAATCTGTGAGAAATGCAAAGCTACAAATAATGCTACGATCGCACGGAGTTCATTTCATGGGAATTCTCGTACGTTCACACGTCGATAAAGTCACGTCGATAAAGTAGTTCTCATTACTCCGACCGTGCTCGCGAGTCGCGACGAGGCGGTCGCGCGGAGTTCACTTGACGGAACTGTCGCGTATTCACTCTATTCACTTGCTATCAATACGATATACCGTTTATCTGATATCAATTAATCCTCTTTCATCTGACGGATTTTCGATTACGCACGGTAAACGCGATCGTGACACGACGGTCCGAGTCACGAACATACTACATCTAACGGAAAGACAGCCTAGCCCTCGATTCTCTCGGCAAGACGGTACGGGTCATTTTCGCGTGTCTATGGTATCGGAATTTGTATGTACTCACCGGAGCCGGGAGCAATTTGGAGCCACGGCGCATAGTGCCGGCAGGCGACTGTTACGAGCGGCGAAAGGCGAAACGACGTCAATCGCGAAGACACACGGTAATTGATACGCTCACACGATCGCCCGTCACTTCCAATGGCACTCCCGACCAAAATTCGCACCCGTTACTCACTTCCGACGGGCAAAATCCGCGATTAATCCGCGGAGCGACGTGCTCCATGCGTTCCGAACCCGAACCGGTCGCGCTACCGAGACTGTCATGGCGGCGTTGGTTGGCGGCTGGCCGAAGCGCGGTGCGCGCTGGCGACTGGTCGTGCGCGCGCCGCCTATACGATGCTGAGACAATTTGAAAAACACATTATTCAAATCTGTAACTTTTTGGCACTTCTCGGAGAGCTACGATAATTAGCGATATTTTATTTGACACTTTTATGAAGATTCATGAGATTTTATATGTACAAAATATGCGAAAACGGCGAATAGATTTCTAGTTCAAATTTCGAAGTGGCGATTCATCGCGTCGTAAAATAAGAGGTGAACTACTGCCATGGTCAAAAGAATAGTGCGATACTACGTATAGCATCATAACGTTTATAGATAAATTTTAAATTATTTTTGTGAAAAAAGAGTTATACGTACCTCCGTTTTTATATCTATATTGCGTTATGAATTTACGGTGGAACGCAAAGTCCTGAAAAAAAAATGTGCCAAAATTTGAAAACTCGTATATTGCCCCGAAAAGTAAAAATCCCAAAATTTAAAAAACGTGACAATTACTACGTTTGCGCGAGCGTTAAGGCCATTGCACGTAACAAAGTTTTAGTCATAATCGTAAGGCCGTAAGAAAATAGACCAATCACACTCGATTATTCTTCGAGATCGAGGAGAATAATCGACTGTGATTGGTCTATTTTCTTACGGTCTTTCGATTATGACTAAAACTTTGTTACGTGCACAATGGCCTTTACTTCTATAGTAACTTACGATAATTCACTCGTTTACGCGGAGTAAATTATCGCAATGTAACAAAAACTGCAATTTACACAGTCGATCTCATATACAAGCTCAGTCTGTTTGGAATAAGGCTGCAATCTGTCTTTCCCTTTCTTAATTACAATCTAATTTCTTCGGGGAAGAAAAATTAACCAATAGTATTGGTCAATACTGCTAACTTTAATATACGATTGATTCAGACGGAAAGATAGAGGAGGTAGAGGAAGGACCAAAGTTTTTTTACGTTGCAGGGCCATCTTCATAATGTCAATAGCCCCGCGATGCCAGTCCCTCGAAAATTTGGCCGGGTCTCTCAGATCCAGAAAAATCCTTCTAGGGTTAATATCATCAATAAAAGCAATTAAAATTGTTAATGTTAAAAATTAAAAATTTATTAAAGAAAAGGAGGGAGAGGAGAGGGGAGGGAGAGAGAGAAAGAGAGAGAGAGAGATCATGTATTTCGTCGAGAACGATTCAATAAAAATAAGAAAATTATGGAAAATAATCTTATCTCTATATTTATACAACATATACATATATACAATTGCAAATGAAAAAGTAATGCTACATCTCGATTAAAATGCCATTTTGTAATCTTTTATATTTGAATTCCGATTCTGGACGTTTATTGACCCAAGCTTTTGTCTCTAATTTGCTCAATATGCGTTCCGGGTCGATAGCGGCTTCTCGAAATTTCGAAAAAGCATCCTCATCATCCTCTGCAATTTGTCTATTCCTTTTGGATCTCTTTTCAATCTCTTTTGGATCTCTTCGCTCCGTACAGTCCTCTGTGACTTTCGTGATCGTCAACAATTTTTTCGATGTACTTAGAAGTTTTATCCCAGAGCTTTTGCTTCTCCTCCGTTTTTGTTCGGCGCAATAGTTGATAGTTTCCCTGCTTTCCAACTCTATAGTTCTACAATTGGAATTTGCATATGATAATTAAAAATAGAATAATATTTGTAAACGTTTGAAGTATTTGCTTTAATGTTTACCGTTCCAAAATTTCATCTAGTTTCTTAGCGATAAAACTCTGAAACGTGGCAGTAACACCAAAATTCGTGAATCTATCCTCCTGCTTTGAGCTCAAGGAGTTTTCGCCCAGTTTGTTAGTTTGTACTTCTTTAAAAAATTTAAACAGTAATTAACATATAATGTTTCTATGATCTATTTGGTAAATATGAAAGTGTGATATAGAAATAAGATTAGTTTTACTCACCAGAAGGAGTAACTTGGACTTTTTTCATGCTGTACATATCATTGTTTAGAAATTGCTGATCAATTGCTTCTCTCAGAATATTTGTAGATGTTTCATCTTCCGAGCTTGACAAATCTGCTCCCTCGTTTATGTTCTTCATTATTAATTCTAATCTATACTTATAAATCTATAGTTTATATATAACTGGAATATCTGCAATTGAAAAAGACAACCCAATATAAGTGAGACATAAGCAATATCATGGTAGCAATTTAGCAATTTGCTTGCGGAGTCTATCAATGTAATTTGATAGCAGAAACCGAGCAACATCTGTCATTTTTTGTAACCATTTAAATAAAGTATATCATTCAAATGGTTTCCAGACGGGAGATTCCATTAAGTTTCTGTAGGATTTGCCAATGTGTTCATTGCTAACAAAATTCTCTCGATATTCAAAACTTGTAGAAACCACTGTGCAAAAATCTGGGTAATTATCCAGTTTAGGGTCCTCACCTCCAATATCGATGAAATTATGCTCAATCGTCGCGTTTTTGCTCCGTGAAGCGAGATATTTATCGTTAAAGTTGACGACTATATTCAGGTTATGAAACCTGTCATACCGACTTCTTCTTCTTCTTCTTCTTTTATTAGGCTGCGTTCCAAGGATCTCGCCAGATCTCGCTCAAAGCCCCTTGCACAAATGGACCTCTATGAAGTTGGCCGGACAACTTCAACGTATCGAACTTTCATTAACTGGAATCGATTGGTGGTCGTTTGGTGGTCTTTGGTAGTCTATTCCGATCGTTTGGTGGTTAGTCGTTTTCCTGTAAAATAAAAATAAAATTTCCGGTGTGAAGTTAGCCGGACAATTTTTATTTTTCAACCAATTTAACTTTTTTATAGCTCGCATTCGACGCGGAATCGTTGGTGGTCACGAATATCACCAGTAAAACGTTTGGTGGTCAACCGTTTTCCCAGAAAATAGAAAAAACCGTATGCGCATAATGCCGGACATATCACCTCTGGGGCCCTATTCTCTAACGAGAAACGTATACGCAAACTCTGCTCTAACAGAAAGGCTGCAAATTGATTGGCTATCGCACAGTTTTAGCCAATAAGCTTGCAGCCTTTCTGTAGAGCAGAGTTTGCGTATACGTTTCTCGTTAGAGAATAGGGCCCCAACGGTTGACCACCAAACGTTTTACTGATTATATTCGTGACCACCAAACGATTCCGCGTCGATTGAGCCGTATGAAAGTTAATTTGATTGATAAATAATATTTATTCATCAAATTACCGAGCTACCGTCACGGAGTCATGCGACCAATGGCGTGAGAGTACGGTTTTTTTCTATTTCTTAGGAAAACCATTGACCACCAAACGTTTTAATGACGATATTCGTGACCACCAAACTATTCCGCGTCGAATGAGCTATAATAAAGTTAAATTGATTGAAAAATAAAAATTGTCCGGCTAACTTCACACCGGAAATTTCATTTTTATTTCACAGGAAAACGACTAACCACCAAACGATCGGACTAGACTACCAAAGACCACCAAACGACCACCAATCGATTCCAATTAATGAAAGTTCGATACGTTGAAGTTGTCCGGCCAACTTCATAGAGGTGTGAAATTGGCCCTTAGGGCCGGTCTCACAGTCTCCGATTAACGTGATTCTCCGATTAAACTCACTCTTCGTCTCTTTCTAGGGGGATAGTTAGAAAGAGATGCAGAGTGAGTTTAATCGGAGAATCACGTTAATCGGAGACTGTGAGACCGGCCCTTTAGTAGGTGAAGTAGGTAGGTTGGCCAGCCTGACATTTTTCGAATTTTGCGGCAAGCATCGCGTGCGGTTGTGGCGTGCGGCGGCGGCTCGCATCGCAGTTCGCACTTCGCAGCCTTCGCAGTCATTCCAAGTCATTCGAAGAACTTCACACAGCAAGAGAGAGAGAGAGAAGCGTGGCGTACAGGCGAAAGTGGTCGCTGTGCTCTTGGACGTTGAAACGACTGGTGAGTACTCGCACTCCAGAACCTGCTCTCGAGCTTGCGAACGTCGGCGTCGTCGGCTCGCGAGTCCCGGGCAACATCGCGACGCCTAAAAAAGAGAGGAAGCGGAGGTGGAGGAACACCGGCGATCACGTCGTCGCCGACGCCGTCATCTTAGACCGAACCGCCGAGTTGTGACCGATTTCGCGAAAATTTTCACGCGATCACGCCGCGACTCGTCCTCAACGACCGCCACGTTGCGCGATCGCGTAAAAAAAAACGAATATTTGAGAGCTGCAACGAATATGCAGCGAGCGGAAACAATCAAGACAAGGGCACGCAAGTTATGTCGCGCGGATGTCTTCGCCGCGACGTGCCGATGCGACGTGCGAGCGAGAGAGCGATCACGTGGTACACGCGTGCACGCGCCGATTATTCGATTCTACTAACGACTGCAACGAGTATGCAGCGAGCGAGATTGTTTCCGCTCGCTGCATATTCGTTGCAACTCTCATTTACACGTCGACGGATCGGCGCGGGTACTCGCGCCCTGCGTGATCTCGTCCCTCGCGCGCGCGCCCTTCGCTCGACCACACGCGTGATCGCTCTTTCGCTCGCACGTCGCATTACGCGTGCACGCGTGTACCACGTGATCGCTCTCTCGCTCGCACGTCGCGGCGAAGACATCCGCGCGACATAACTTGCGCGCGTGCCCTTGTCTTGATTGTTTCCGCTCGCTGCATATTCGTTGCAGCTCTCAATATTCGTTTTTTTTGTTAATAGTTGTGTAGTTTGTTTGCGTTTGCGTAATGAAAGAGAAGATGCAATAATTATTTTCTTTGGCATGAATAAAAAACCATTGTCTTTAAAAAATTTAAGCGTCATGTGTACGGTCTTGAAAACTTGTAACGATTTTTTCATAACTTTAGTTTTTCACATAGATCTGTTAATTCTTCATATTCAGGGTTTAATTAAAAGATATATTACTTATCTCTCTCTGTTACAGCATAAAATTGTGCATTATGCCTGGTCCGCGGAATTATTGCCAGTGCAATACCAATTGTTACACCAACAATCAATGCAAGTGTGTAAAACACGGAATAAATGCACAAACCTTTGCAAGTGCTTCAAAGATGGGAAACAATGTGTTGATGTAAGTATAGATATTTAATTATTGTGTTATAATTGTTATATAATACTTGATATATTTATTTTTTTCTTTTTTATATTAAATAGCCACGGACGGGGGGAGCAGCAGCGACCGCACCAGCTCCAACAGTTTCAAATACCACGGGGGGACCAGCATCGACCGCACCAGCTCCAACAGTTTCAAATACCACGGGGGGACCAGCATCAACCGCACTAGCTCCAACAGTTTCAAATACCACGGGGGGACCAGCATCGACCGCACCAGCTCCAACAGTTTCAAATACCACGGGGGGACCAGTGAAAACGGGTGCCATCCGCAAAAAAGATTAGCAAAACGTTTACAAGAATCAGAGGAATCGCGTAGTGCGTGCGAAAAAAAAATAGAAGAACTTGAGATTTTAAATATTACTTTGACTAATGAGCTTCAGACCTTAAAGGTGGAAATGGATACAATTCGAAAAAATGAGAAAGATTTAGAGAAACGTTTGGCTGAATCAGAGGAATCGCGTAGTGCATGCGAAAAAAAAAATAGAAGAACTTGAGATTTTAAATATTACTTTGACTAATGAGCTTCAGACCTTAAAGGTGGAAATGGATACAATTCGAAAAATGAGAAAGATTTAGAGAAACGTTTGGCTGAATCAGAGGAATCGCGTAGTGCATGCGAAAAAGAAGTACAAGAACTTAAAATTTTTAATACTACTTTGGTTAAGGATAATAATGATTTAATTAAATTGAATATGCGTTAATTGTATAACAAAGATATTAATTTGCGATACATGCTATATACACAAATCATTTATTGTAAGAAATAATTTCCTTAATACAAAACGTATGCCGTTTCTTTATATAAAAGTAGAAGATCGCTAACTTAACTTGACGTCAACATTTGCTTATTTCTTCATTTATATAAGAATTAAGTGGAGGTTCGAGTCTCTATATACTGAATAAAATTTTCACATTTTTCACTGTATGTCACTGATAATTAATTAATGTTACTTAAAACTATTAACCCTAGCAGCAAATTATTGTGATTATCAATGCGGAGCCCTGGGGATTCAAAGATTATAATTATTAAAGAGTATCGACATATATTATTAATTTCAATGTTTCAATCGCCAATATAAAATATATCTAAATATTTAATTTTTAATGCAATGAAATTCATGATTTATTACGTACACGAACGTTTCATAAATACAAAACGGCATATTTAGGCAATAAAATTTTTCCAATGTATTAGCAATTTTACTGTTTATATCTAGATGTACAGTCGTATCAATCAATTTTTCGTTCCCTTTGTCTTACAGTTTTTGTAGGTATGCTTTCCATTTACATCAAAACTCTGATAATTAATTCTCACTTGTGACGTGTCTCATTCTGTCTTCATTATTCATTAATTGCCAAAAAGGATTGGAACGAAGTCACGAGTGATGAGAATTATGCGAGTTTTGATGTAAATGGAAAGCACCTAATATGAATAATATTTCAACCGTTTTTTTACGATATAATATATCGTCGGATTTCGGCAACACGTTTGCATACAATTATTTGACGATTGTCCTTCGCTGTTATAAATCGCTTCCATCGTCTCGAATTTTTCAAGAATGTAAATTACGGATATCTTGATTTATAAATTATAAATTTTCTTTTATAAATATATATATGCATATGTATATGCACACGTTGCATCACATTATCCTGATGTGCAATGCGCGAAAAATCGACATGGCAAAAACAATAATGAATTTAGCGAAACCAGTTATATTAGGTGAGAGAGAGATAGATAGATAGATATAGTTTAATATGCCCGAGCAACTGCTAAAGGGCAAAAAGTAAAATACAAAAATCGAAATACAGAACAATAATAATAACAATAATAATAATAATGCCAAGCATACACAGGCTCACTCTCAGCCTACATGCAACGCAAACATTCAACAAGAACTTATAACTAGCGCAACTTAAAAACTAATTTAAGACTAAATGTAACGAAGACAAAAATAGAGGGAACATGGCATGGGTTACCCGTAAGCGAAGTGGTCACTCGAATTCAGATGAAAATAAGAATAGACGCAGAAGACCTTTGAATGATGCTAAGGAAGATGCTGATGTAATACTGCTAGGAAGTGAGTGCCAAAAATATATGGCGGAAAGCTGGAATGAATTTCTGTACGTGACAGTTCTATGAGCAGGAATATGGAAAGATGAAGTGAAGGAAGCAGCCAAGCGATCGGACCTTCTAAGAGAAGGATCAGGAGAGGTAAACAGCTCACGTAAATATGTAGGAGAAGACAAATGCAAAATACGATACATCTGGCATCCCAGAAAATATAAGCGTCTATTCCTAACAGAAAGCCAACCCAACTGACGCCTGTAAGGCGTAATATGTTCGTCACGTTTTAAATTAAAAATAAACGAACACAGCAGTTAATTAGTCGCTGCAATTTAGTATCCAACCCATCGCTCAGGCCATGATACACTAGGCAACAGTAGTCTAGTGAGGCATAATCAGAGTAGAGACAAGTTTGATTCTAAGATTGGTGGAAAGAGAACCCTTGTTAAACTTGAGATTATGCAACACATGATGGACCCTTTGTGAAATCAATGAGATATGTCGCGCCCAAGAGAGATCGGAAGTAAACATAACCCCAAGATTTCTCACCTCATGCACAAATGGAAGAGGCGTATTGTTAACAAGGATAGGTGGTAAATTACTAAGATAATTGCATTGACATACGCTGATTTCCAAATATAATGACTTTGGATTTAGCCGGGTTGAGTTTAAGTCCATTCTTATTAGCATAGTTAAAAAGAGCTTGGGCATCCTTAGAAATTAATTCTAGAGCACTGAGAATATCAGCAGGTGAGCAAAGGCGATAGATTGTATATCATCTGCAAAAATCATATGAAATGCATAACGCAAAACTTTGTATATGTCGTTGATGAACAAAGAAAAAAGCAGAGGACCAAGAACGGAGCCTTGAGGGACCCCAGACGAAGTAAATAACCATTCAGAGAGATTACCCGCATCGTCAATAACAGCTTGAGAACGGCCAGTTAAGTAGGAAAAAATCCAGTTAAGAACAGCATCAGAAAAGCCAATCTCTTTAAGTTTAACAAGCAATAGAAGATGGGGAAGAGAGAGAGAGAGAGAGAGAGAGAGAGAGGAGAGAGATTAGGAAATATGTTATTATTAATTGGACACGTATATGTATGTACATGCGACGTTGACATTTGTGAAAAATGACGCAATATCATTTTTCAAGTATATAGATATCATATTTGCTTGCGCGGCATATAAATTATTATACATAATTTATATAGGCGCACAATGCGTGGTGTGTTTTTTCAGTCGCAAAAGAGACGGGATAAATCGTCTTAATTATTTCTATTTGTTATTTTTCAATCGAGCATTCAAAGTAAATCGAAATCAATCTTAATCAAAGAGACCGTGTTTTTCTTAAATATTAATAAAAGTCTAATAAATGTATATTCAAATAGATAATATTTATAAGGATATTACAAAGATATATGTGACAATAAATGTTAACAATAATCTTTTCTAATATTCTCCCTTAATATTTTGTTAAGAATAAAGATCGGTACGAATCTGTTTCTAAAGATTTGGACTTTCGGAAGAAATGATTAATGTCTGTCGTTTTGCTTCTCGTGAGATATAATATTGTGCAATATTGACATATAGGTATTTGGAAGTTGCTCAAGTATTTTTATTTTGCCATTCAATTTTGCTTTCTCAACATACTGGAAACTCGTTAACAATATGATTGAATTTTGAATATAAAATAATACATCAGTGGCACAAGTGACATTTACGACATCTCGACAAAAAATTTAATAAATCGACGCCAAGGACGCTTTGTTTTTCACTAGACAAATCCACGTTACTTCCACTTATATATACCAGTCCTTTTTCGTTCGTCGAATCTCACTGATCGTGTATATACGACGTATTCTTGTGCAAATCAGAGATAAATCAGAGATCACGTTATAAAACTTTGAATTGCGCGCAACTGTTGGCACGTAACAAATGAAATTCATCGACAGTGCGTTAACAATTATCTCGAACGAATCTCGACTCTCGGCTCCATTCGCGCGGTTCTGTTATCTGCATTCCAAAAGTGCCCTTTTTCTTATATATATCAGGAAAGAGAGTAAACCTTGAAACAAAATTTGTTGACGTGTATAAATAATAATAGCTTCAATCTTGTGTATCTCAAGATTAATTTTAGTATCAGTACCAATGTTTACTAATTTACAATAAGGAAATAAAAAGTGACTATTATGTGTTAAAGTCGCATTATGTCGCGACGGCAACTTGCGTTTATTTTTGTGCGCTTGCATAAACTTTTCCACGTTACTCTGTGCACCCCCCCGCACAACAAAGTCATAGATTGAATAATGACAGCAGCAACAACAATGACATTATTAACCGTATGCTGCCCGCTTATGCTGTTGCTTCGCGAGCTTCCGGTCTTTTAAATTCGTCGTTATGCGAAAAGGAATTGTTGGATTTCCGAGAGGCTGTTGATCAACGAATACTCTGGAGCCTGAAAAGTATGTAAAATTCTTAATTATAATAATAGTATAGATAATGCACTTTAATATATTAAGGTCGGAAAGCTAATCGAATATTGTGATAAGAAAAGAAATGTATTTTTGCGACTACATTTTTCATATTACTGCGTAAATATGCCGTCTTATTTATAAAACATACGTATTTGTAATTATTTTACAATAATACTATAAAATATGACTTTTGTAATAAAATGTGTCGTAACAATAAGAAATGTACGTCTTTTATAACAGTAGGAAAAAAAGTCAATTATATTTATTCAATACTAAATAATCAAGAGGGAAAATCTTGATAATTATTATAAATATCTAGAGTGCTTTCAAAATTAATACGTATTATCAAAACCTATAAACAACTGACAATAAATGAGAGACTATTCAATATTTTTTTATAATTTTTATGCAATCAACGTTTGTCTATCTTTTATTTAAAAGTGCTGGATTCTAGCGGCGACGTTCAATCAAGTTTTTTTTATGGAAATAATTATTGGCTGGGCAGTCGTAGCCCAGTGCATAGATGATGAGAGTACTGGGCCTCTACCGATCAAAGCTGCATTATTAAACAATACGCTGTATCGGGATCCACAAAAGGAGATTCCGCCGTTCAAACAAATTACTTTGAGCCCATTTAAACAACAAACGTACTCTTCAGTAAACACATAAATATACCTATGAAGTACAGGTTAGATATCATTGTGGACGTAATAATAGCTGTACATCGCAATAAGAGCTGTAGAATCGAGAGTAAGAATCCTAAACTAGTTACACGGCAACGTGCTAAATATGTAACATTTATATAATTATTTAAAAAAATGATAGGATGTCAGTCGTGTCAAATCTTGTCAATAAGGATTGACATAAAAATAGAACAGGACTGACAGTGTGATTACGTCAAGTAAAGGTTACTCAAAAAAAGCTGTCGCATTGCGAATAATAAATGATAAAAAACTATAAAAACAGAACACAGTACAGCTTTATGGAGATGGCCACAAAAAATGACGGCACAAGTTCGTTCTTAATGTCTCAAGAAAAAAAAATTCAATTCGTCAACATGCCTATCAAACAAAATGTTATATATACGATGACGTGGGAAAGATGGAATCGCGCGCTAGCAACGAGGAAAAAAGTTGGAAAAAAGTAATAAAAATTCGTTTCCACCAAGAATCATCGTCCATCGGAAAAAACCTTTTAATCACAGTTGGAGATATGAAAAACCAGCTATCGCAAAAAGACGCATATATTATCAACGAGTTAATAGTTTACAAAAAATTGCTTGTTATTTATAATGATAGTCCTGATATTGTACGTTACGTTGACATTTTCAGATTCAATTTTTAAACCCAAAAGATTTTACGTCTACATAGATCAGGGGTGATTGTATCATTTTAAGTGATTCAGCTGAATATCTCTTAAAGTAAAAAAGATTGGAAAAATTGTTTCAGACAAAAGTTGTTTGGTTTCAAGGGGTACATAAGATGGTGTCATTAGTTTCACCTTAAATAGTTGCTTGAAGGTCACGTAAAGGTCACCTTCAATTTTTTAAATAGAACCACCTACTTTTTATTACATATTCTTGTAGCTTATCTCGAGGGCTTTCCAAAACACTATAAGAAAGTATTTTTTCATTAAGAACTTTTGGAATTATAAGGCTTGAAAGTTCTAGTATTTTGACATAAAATACAAAATATCTTGTAAAACATTAAGTTTGCGGTAATGTTACCTTAATACTTTTATGCACAGAATAATGAGACGAATCACGTGGTATAAAAAAAAGCATAGTTCCTTTAAGAAAAAATATGTAATTTGCAACACGCATCTGCATACTTTTTCTTAAAAGCAACTGTCTTTTTTTCATATCAATTGATTCGTCTCATTATTCTGTGCATAAAAGTATTAAGGTAACATTACCGCAAACTTAATGTTTTACAAGATATTTTGTATTTTATGTCAAAATACTAGAACTTTCAAGCCTTATAATTCCAAAAGTTCTTAATGAAAAAATATTTCTTATAGTGTTTTGGAAAGCCCTCGAGATAAGCTACAAGAATATGTAATAAAAAGTAGGTGGTTCTATTTAAAAAATTGAAGGTGACCTTTACGTGACCTTCAAGCAACTATTTAAGGTGAAACTAATGACACCATCTTATGTACCCCTTGAAACCATACAACTTTGGTCTGGAACATTTTTTCCAATCTCTTTTACTTTAAGAGATATTCAGCTGAATCACTTAAAATGATACACCGTATAAAGGGAACGTTGAGTTATCGTTACAAAAGGTTTTTTATGAAAAAATTTAAGATTTTAGATAAAAATATACACGCGCTAAAAGTCGCGATATTGCAAAAAAAAGAGGGGTCGACGGTTAACACAATCTCCATCAAGAACATACCTAATAACAAGATCGAAAAGTCGAAATAGTATAATTGTTTTCATTATTTAAATTATTCTTAAAACCCGTGTGCGTAGGTACACTTGTCGATATATGGACATTGGGATATATCAATATTAAATCAGAGGTTGAACAGACTTTAGTAGGAGTCATCACACTCGGACTGTACCAGCCTCGATCTCTGAAAATGAAATAAGTTTATTTGGAAAGAGTATTCCGGATAGACTTATAATTAGGATCTTTTCGGGATATTTAAGATGATACATGGTAAAAATCTAAAAGAGATTATAAAAGGCTGTGGGACTACACCAATCATTTGGTTGTCAAGAAATGTTTAAGCACAATTAATAATACAAATAAATGATATATTCATATCCCGCGTTTGAACACATACGTTGAAACAAGTTTCATTCAAATCGTAGCTATAAATTGAAGAAATATTTAAGGAGATATTTCGCATATTTTAGTTCATTTTATAGGTTAATTTATACCTTTATAATTTTACATGTAAGCATTGTTTTAGTGCTTTCTATCTTCAGGTTATACGGGAGGTGTACGGATGATCGTGAATCAGAAATATTCAAATAAGAAATAATATAAAATGACACTGGTTAAGTATGCATACCGAAAAAAACATTCAAATCTTTCTTTAATAATAGACGTTTTGCAACGGTAATTTCTGACATAGTTGTATAATATTCCCGAATTTCGCTGACAGAAACACAATTCAAGAAATGGAAAATGGAAGAAACTACGTACCGGTCAAGTAAATTTAAGGAATAATCATGGATATAACCGACAATTCTGGTTAAAGTACCGGAACCAATTCGCATCACGATGTAGCGGTAGATCACAAACGCCAATCGGCACCGATGTAGTTGGAATGAGGCTCATTCGCGCCCTCTACAAGGCGGACGATCTGCTTGCATATATGAACTATCAATATCGATCGGTACAGGTGTGCCCGCTCTCTGGAAGTGCCTCCATCAAGTGCAACTCGAACCTGTGATCTGTTTGCAAACAGATACGGGGGAGAACGTTTCCTACCAATCCCTTTCGCTTCTGCAAATGTGTTAACGGGTTCGCCATCCATGAAGACAGTTCCATCTACGACTCGAACAGAGTTAACTGTGCCGGTAATCAAGAACAGGAAGCATCTTTTACAGTGCGGTGTGGTTCATATATGGAAGCAGAACTTCTTTCCGCAAGCCAAAGTAGAACTCACAAGTAGGTATATATAGCTGGGGGTCAGTTAGTGCACAAAAAGACCATCATCGATGAGCGTGCGGTGTGTGTGCGCGCGTGCGTGTGTTCCATATATTAATTTGGGCAAACGCGTACGTGCAATCGTAATTATATAAAAATTAAAAAATAGATCACCTTTACTATTCCTACCCGCCACCCCCCACTACCATGTCCTTCTATCCTTCACTCCTGACTTCCCCAAAATCACCTGATTCCTCCACCTACCCACCCCAAATATTTGCCCCCCTTTTGTTTTTTCCCATTACTTGCATTGTACTACACGCACCTCACGCATCAAGTCGACTGTAATTTTGTGGCCCCTCCTTTATCGCAACGCAAATATATATGATAGATAAATATAAAGGATATATATATATATATATAGAAAACACGCACGCCACACACAAATGCACTAATATTATCATTAAATACAAAACAAATAAAAATAAGGGAAAATAAGGGCATTACCTCATTGTTATTAATCCACTAGTACATTCGACGAACACCATCTTGGTTTTGTTATTGAACACAATGGCGGTAGGCTCTGGGATACCTTGGAAGTATTCTATCAAGGGTTGCAGCGGCTATGGAGTATCTCACTACAAATGCGATAAATTTATCATGTAAACATGAAAACTAGATTATACCATCAGTAACATTTTGATTGTAAAGGAAAATTTAAAACAACCTTCGGTCTCGTTTGTGGATATCCCATAACTTGTCCCGCTGGGAGGTACCAAATGTACAATGATAAACCCATACGAAAGCGAGACATCATAAAGTTAATTTCAGCACCAATCTTTTTTATTAAAGGATACAAATATGTCGCAACCGTTTTCCATTCAGGACGAATTTCGGTCAGTATACTAATGCGCAGTAAGCGAAACTCGTAGTAACAATAATTTGAGAATTTTTAACTACAATGAGTATTGCCGAAAATTGAAGCGATCATGCCGCTGAAACCCTGACACGGTGGTCCACACACAAAAGTTCAACAGCTCCTTTGAGGAAGTTTTGGCCATTATCATCTACATTTTCACCCTGAGACAGAAAACAAAATTTTATTGACGTAATTTATAGTAGTAGCTAGAAAAAATAATCAAACGATAACCTAATATATTCCTCGTCTGCTCTATACATATAATAATATTCTTGTAATTTAAAGAGGGAAAAAATAAACTATCAAGAGACGCAACGTAATCTCGGAATATTTTCCATGTAATTATTGAGTATAATAACAGTCAGTTAAATCTTATTGCTAGAGTGCCGAAGGCGAATACGAATAGATGTGGTGGCAACATGTAGTGATGGAAAGCTATCACCTTCACATTTTCTGTAACACCGTGCTCTGGGGAACCTCTGTAACACAGAGCCTCCGGAGGTTCAAGCGGAAACGCATGCTGCCGCCAGCGTTATCTTTTTTCAAACCGCCCACAGACTCAGCTACACTCCGCTTGATGCATTTCATCAGGATCATACGTTGTACAAAGGATTAGAACCTGAAGCAAGTATATGTAACAGGAGAATGAACGGGGAATGGCGAAGTTAACGGAGGATAGGGTAAGGCAGAAAGGATGTAAAAAGGGGAGAGAGAACAAGTATATAGTAACGTAACGCTACCTCCACAACCGGCAAACATGTCAAACATTCTCAAGGTTTCTTGAGGTAGAGAAGGAAGATCACGGGGGTTATCAATAAGACCTGATTCTGTGCAGTTTTACCACGTTTCGGTGCTACTAGACACCTTTAGCCCGTCACCTTTCCTGTTCCAAGATTTACCATTCGATTACTAATGTCATTAAGGCGGCTTTCACGAAGTGTTTTTTCTGCAGGCTTGTAGCTGCAGGTAAAATAAAACTCGGTTGGAACCCGCTCGCCTAGACATTCTTCACTGGATTCACACTCATTGTGTTTAAAGTATGTCAGGTAGCATTACCGGGCAACCACAGAAAATGGACTGTGCACACTTACACAGAGAAAACAAAAACGACTCTTTTAATTCAAAAAAATTAATAGCAGCCAAATTACAGATCTTAGGCCAAAGGGATTTTACGGTCAACAGGGAATCCTACCAACAAACATTAAATTTATCTCAAAGTACGACTAGTAAGTGAAAGAAATTCTCAATTACTCTCGTGGCTCCAATAGACCATATGAATGTCCGATTTGCTCCCAGTAGCTGGCTAAATGCTCGGTGGTATTCTCCGTGTCTGATACATTTTATTTATTTTAATGAAAAATGTTCTGAAGGAGCCACTAATATGTCAGCTTGCCGTAGCATATTATCGATACTATAACCCAATATGTAAAAGGTTCGGTGGTAGTCACGATTGGAAAGTAGTATTCCGGTCAAGTTTTTTCTGGTACAAACCGTTTCCGGGTACAATCCTTATCATACTTGGTTCATTTGATTCTTTGAATTTTAGATGTGTGGTATTTTCGGTATGCGTAAATTCAAAAAAGCCAGCTGTTGGATTATAAGAAATACCGCACTACCGACTTCGAGATTCTTCACCTTGTATCCTTACTACGGTCGTTAACTCATCTTTCTGACTCGACTGCCCTCCATTTATCTTCTAGATTTCGATGATACGCCGACACTCTAAAACTAGTAGTAGCTGCCAACTTGATTAGCGTTTCGACTCCAACCGTTCACACTGTAGACCGTTTAAGAGAAATTTTCAAACTCCCCTCTCTTGATGATGAAATTTTTCCAAGGTCAAAATCCCTCGATCTTTGTTATTGACTTACCATTGGGCGTAGATCACGTTGCGGTGATATCGCCAACCGAAGCAAGGAGGGACAGAATCGATGACTAATTTTTTAGGGACCAGTCCGGATCACGGGGGGCATTTCTCAAATCCGAGCACTTTCAGGGATCAGCTTTCATTTGATAAAAGAAGTGCCGACCAATCGGTAATCGTTTATAGCATAGCTATATCCACATTACCATGTAACTACATAAAACAAAATTGTTGTAAATGCGATTATGTAAATACAGTGACAAAAAAATAAAAAAAAAAAAGTGTGGTGATGAGTGTGGCGGCAGCCGTGTACAGAATACCAAGCTGGAGTTGGACAAAATCAGCATCACAAAAAATCCAATAGGCACGGATTAAATGCTCTTAGGTTAGATTTACCGACGTTAAGGACTTTTGATAGTTCTATCCACCAGCTTAATTTATTCTATTTAAAAATTTTAGCACTGGCGCCATATAAACAGCACGCAGGAATCAAATTTATAATAATTAATATTGTACCTAATTCAAACCAATTTCAGGCATCTTTTGTGATAACGTTGATTGATTAACAGTACAGTAAACGAAGCCTCGAACATTGTGTCATTAAGGAATAATTCTATAGGATCAGGAAGGTCACCAAGTATGGTATCGGGTGTGCGTGCCTCGAAAAGGGACGGTTTGCGTGAAATCGTTTTTCGCCAAAAGCGTTTCTCACATAAAAACACACTTTCAAAATTGTATAGGACGGTGTGGGATCTCTAGGCTCCAATCAAGACATCGTCGCTTTATTCGATTTTTTCGTTACCAAAATCGTAATGAGTATAAGTCGTTTTATCACCATTCGATAAGTTGTCTTATTTTTTTTTCACAATTATATCTTTCTTAATGAAAAAAAGTGCCTTAAAATCTTCATTTATTTAAGATTAGTTCTTGATCGGTACTTATCGTATGGGGATCATAATATGCTCTTCACTCTTGGATAAGAAATATTAGTACTTTATAAAGAAAGAAATAGAAAAATATTATCTTTAATGAAACATTTAATATAAAGTTAGAATATTAAAAAAAAAAAAGTTAATCTATGTAAAAAATATTTAGTTTAAAAATCAGGTAGGATAAATACTACGTGCACGTAATCCTTTATTACTATTAACAAGTGTAAGAGTAGGTATACCTGAATTCCACAGATTTGGGACACTTCTTTTTTCTAATGAATGCTTGCCTGTGAATTTCCTTGGCCTCCAATTCGGGCAGATCTTTACAAGCATGACACAACCATACACCAAAGCATTGCGGGGTTGCTGACAGTGTCACGCAAACACGCGCATCGCCCCTTGTTATTAGGTGACGACAAAAAGAAAAAAAAGATAACGGAATATAGATTAACAGATAAAACAGATACTACAAGTGTTGTGCAACAATACATGGCACGCGACATACTTATTAGTAAGTAGTGGATTAGACAGGTTGGTACCACAGCTCATTAAAGAGTTCTTAAACTGCCACCACCACACTATATTGGTCAGAGACCAGGCATTTTGGGTGCGTAGTAGCAGATTGGGACCAGGAGCAAGGGGCGTTTCAACTTCGGATGGTAGTATCATGGCGGTACGCGAACGCGGCCGGAATTTGCCTAACGCTAACGTGACGCGCCAAGAGATTCATGAGAGATCGATACAGAGCCGTAATGAGAAGCAGTATCGTCAGAGCCAAGCAAACGTATTAATGAAAAAAATGATCGACAAATAGAAGTGAGACGTAAACAACGAATCTTCTGAAACTTAATGGTTTCATTAGGGGTGTATACTACTGTCGCAACGAGACTAAGAATAAATAAAACCTACGCGTTCAGAACAACCTAGGGAAAAACGGAAAATAATAATAAAAATTATGAGTAGTTTTATTTTTTTTGTTTTATGAAATAACAAATAACTGGAAGCTATTCAAGAAGTCTCGTAGGTGGACGTAACGGTCTCCAGCAAAAATGCTACGACGTTACTAGTGCGAATAATTTCTCTGACAGCATACAATGTAAGGTGCATAAGATTAAAGAGGCAAATAAAAAATAATCCGGCATAACTGAAGCAGTAGTATAAACGAATATACAAAGGCACAATCGCCTCCGTAAAAATCAGGAGGGGACCTACCAATTCAGTAATTGGCCCACATATATTTGTCGGTATACTCCCTCGGGAAGAAGGAATGTTCCTAATAAAGAATATATAGCCAGAAAAGATAACAGTATGTTTTCTCTATGAGGCCGGTGTCGAGAAAGAACAGATCAAGGTGCCCATTCAAACATAAACACTAAAAAAAGACTCACGTCTTTTATATGTAGTAACTGTTTAAGGGTTGTAAATATACGTTTCTAATATATAGTGCGTCTCGCAAGTACTTGCTCTACAATTGAGAGAAACGAAACATATAAGAAGGAAATGAAGATGTACCTAAAGGAGTAAAGTATTTTGCGGTCCTCTCATCGCTTGTCTATACCAAAGAGTCATCCCAATAACTAAAGCACAGCGAGGATCCGTTTAAAAGCTATCGTCTTCGACCACGCACCAGTTGGGGCGCTTTGATTACAATGTTAACGTAGTGTCAAAATCTGTTACAGGTACAGGCATCGCTCGTATCGAACAGTGTCTGGTTTTATTTGAGATTTTAGTTAGGACATTTATTTTGAGATTGTAGTTCTGTATTATATCTTTCGGGATTTTGTAAGATATCTTAGATTGTTTCAGGCGAGTGTGATTGACGTATAAAATTAAAGGGAAACGATAATTTATGGGGGTTCAATAAGTACTAGTGTGCTAATTTAAAGAAAGACGCCTAGACACCAACAGTACCCTTATTCGTTCACTCGTCATCTTTTTACCGCGTGGTTCTGGACCGTAAAGTCTTGGAATCTACGGAGCTTTCTCAGTACTCCCATCTGTCTAAGTTTTCCGGTGCTTCGCTTCGAAGCATTTATTGCTGCTGCAAACATGGTTCGCGTTCTGTAACAACGTAAAAGTGGAACAAGTTACGTTTGAAGGAAAAAAAAAGACACCATATATGAAAAAGGATTAAATAGTAGGCTTCCCAAACACGTTGGAAACAACTGGACTAGGCGCAAATATCTGAAAATAAACACACACGTATTAGTATAATTGTATTATATTTAGAAGCCAAACAAAAAGTTTAGTAACAAGCAAAAGTGGAGTGGCCGGACCGGCACCAGTCTACAGTAGTGACCACTTTGCAAGCTCAACGTCTGGGAGTATTTATATGGGGATCAAGTGTGCACCTTGGATAACTTCAGATAAATCAAGATATACACTTGAATTTAGTTAAGAAGAGGACCGTAATATATTTCCTTTACTTATCATTTACTGGGGTATAAAGATTCACAGCAAAAAAGTTCGGTTGTGAAATGTTGCCAAAAGCAAAAAGGGAATAAAAAGATGAGACAAAAAAGAAAGAGTTATATATGTAGAGTAATTGTGTGGTTTAGAATGTTGAAACCAATTGATCAAAAAATAGATTACGAGTGCAAAGTGGACAACACTTCAGAGGAGCAACGAGGACAAAAAAGCAAGACAACAACAGCTGTGCATATTGACAAAAGGTGCGTGTCCTTTCATGATTTGCATACTGCAGGAAACATGGTTATAGGAGTTGGTTTATACTTACGGCAAATGGAACTATATATGGGGGTTTCAAGAAAGAATGCAAATCAACTTTGGACTGACGCATCACAGCAAATCTCGTGACAGCTAAGTGGAGGAGAGGATTCCCAAAAGAAGAGGTTAGGGTATGCGGTCATCACCCCGTGGTTATTCTCGATCGCAGGTTGGGGTAGAGCGACGCACTTCTTTACGCGTAATTGCCGAGAGATGCACACCGAGAACCACCGATAGAGAAGCAGAGCAAGTATAGGAGGAGGATACGATAGATGTGCGAAGAGATGAAGAGGACTGAGGATATTGAGAAGATAGCTGTTTGACTGATCTTCCCGATAGCCTAGAGTTACATCACCGGGTTGGATCCGTGACGTGTGACGCTTTCGCGCGGACGCGCACTGTGTCACGGTGTCATACTCGTAACTGTGTCCCTGCGGGTTGATGCCGGTTCCAGGCGGTCCAGGCGGGGACTGGCAGCCATGGTACGTTCCGCCAAACATGGATCAAGAAGTTAACTAGGAGGATATCGACATCAGCCCAGCACGCGGAACTGTTTTTCGCGCCACTGGCGCACTTACGCGGAAACGACCCCGACGCGTCTAACGGTTAAACAACCTAACCCTCGTAAACCAACACACACGGGTGTGTCAGGTGGTGTTGGTGCGCAGCGGCGTTATAAACAAATCTAGGAACCTCAAATCTATAGTTTAAGTCAAAGTATACTAAGTTTTACAAGAGTGACTAGAGGGGATTTTTGGAAATCGCGCCACGCGGTTGAAGTGCGGGGGAGCCTAAGTAAGAACTAATACTCACGTCAATCAATAGCTTACGGCACCAGCTGTTCCTTCCGCGCGGGGTTTTCTCGCTCAAACACGAGTATTTGCTAAGCAACAACTTGGAATACGAGGAGACTTTTTTTTTTTTATCTCATAGTCTATGTAATCTGGGTGAGTCTCTTATGACCTCAGTGTAGTCCTCTGTTGTAATATTGGTAATTATATCCCCACCCCCAACCCTCTCCTCTCCCCCCAACATTAAAATTGACGGGGCGGGAAAGTACTGGAAACGTCATGAACCGTACATCGTGCGGTGTTGAATGCAGCCGTGTTGCCACGTAGAGCATGGGCAGACGCGGTGCGAAAACACGATCATGCAAATTCACTGAACGGTCTCGAGATCCAGTGACAGAAAACGCTGTCCGCGTAGCATGCAGAAGACACATCGCAGTCTATAATTGGCGTTCACGAAGAAAAGGTACACGATAGGAGGAACAGGACGAACGTACCTGTATCTGCAAGAAGCGGACAGTAAAGAAGCAGCGGGGCACGACCCACGGTATCAGGTAGGCAACACGAGCCATCTTCTGTCGGTAGGTTTCTATTCGACGCTGCAAAAAAACGCGAAGTACGCTAGATTGGCATATCAGTTTTCATGTTTTTTGCTTATCTTTAACTTCGGCCCTGTCCGTTCACTTTGATCTTTTTTAACTATAATACCCTGCCTAAACGGTGTTTGTTTTAGTTAGATGCCAACAACGTAGAACAGGGTTACCAAGTTATCGCGATGGCAAAGTACGATAAGACTAACGCGACCCCAGTTTGTCCCCCGATTCGATCATCAGGTACGTCGATTCACGTAAGAGAGCTTCATTCGAGGGTAAGAATCGGTTATAGACGGGAAAACGGAGACAGTTTCACATCACGACATGCGTTGTTAAAGGACATTGTAAAGAGGTGTAACTTTAGCCTAACGTGTTTTCAACTCGAAGTGATTATGGCACTGGGTAGAGAATAAACGAAAGTTGTGGTGGAATAAAAATCGAGTATCCGACTTGCAAGGTTTCCAAGAAACGAGCGGAGCAGCTAGCAGAAATAATTTTACAGAGAGAGGGTAGACATACGTGTGCAGGAAAGAAAGAAAGTCGTTTTGCAGTACGCAAATTTTCGTTCTGCAAGTATAAGACTTAGTTCTAGAGGATAGTGCGGTAAAAGAAGATTTCAATATATGACGGAAGCAGGAGGTAGAATCAGCGGGTAGGTGGCGACAACATACCTCTACATCAACAGATTGTACGTAGAGCGGGGAGAATACGTGGAAAGCGCCGGGATCCAAGTTGGCAGTCTCGAAACAAAATGCAATTGAAGCACACGGTACAATTCGTTAGATGAGTAAGTGACAATTCGGTTAAGAAACGGGAGGCAAAGAGGTATACAGTACCAAAGGTGAATAAACTAGAGCGTGTGAGACAGGAAGAGGCAATATTATGAAGGGCGACGTAGTGGTTGATGAGAAACTTGGACACAACAGTGTAATAAGATCGTAAAATAAGTTTATTACCAGCGGACTGAGTTGCCGTACAAAGTCAGAAACCTAAATGCACTTGGCAATTGAAGTTAGCCAAAATGTGTTTGTGCAACGTTCATCGTACGAGACATAGCTTAGGTCGGGCGCTGCGAGATGATAACTGGAAGTTTGGGACCGGCGGAAACCGTTTGTAACTAGTTACCAGTAACACAAGCATCTGACTACGGTTTTTAGATTGGTACGGGAAAATAACATTGGCCAATGACCACTAGGAGTAGAGTTTAAGGTTCATGGTAAACGGGGAGGAGTACTAACGAGATCCAGACGAATGCCAAGCTCTTGGTTGACGGAGTGGGTTCAGTCGGAGGGAAAACAAAGGATCCTGAACTCTGGTTTTTATTTGCTTTTGCAGTAGTATAAAGTGGAGAATACGTGATACGTGTAAACGCGAACGAGGGGGATACCAGTGAGAAATACAGATTGTAGGATAAATACGAGGGAGCAAGTACCAAACCCCGATATACATTAGTCGAGTATTTTACGAATGAAGCAAATGTGCTACTTCTGCGCAGAAGGACTGCTGCTTGCGTATAACGGAAGCGCCATAGTCGACCTTGCATCGTTACTGTAAAAACGGCGGGGGGACAGGTTTTAAATTTGAATTATATATGCTCGTACCGAGACGATAAGTAGAGTAGCCGCTGGTAGAGGCATTTCTATTGAGGTTTTCTCAACGTCTTTAGTCCAATACACTGTCACCTATCTCCAAACACCTAACATAAAAAAAATGAAAAACGGTAACAAGCTTGTTAAAAAAAAACGAATGTGAATAATCAGAACACTTTGAAGAAAAACAGTCAAGTGCAATATAGTTAGATTATGTAATTTAAGCAGTGATGTGACAATGATCTAGAACAAAAATCATTGTCAAAAATCAAAGTAAGAACGAGGAACGATGTAGAGAGAATTACATGACATTTAATACCTTACGAGTTTGTTGTTGGTATAATATGATTGTTAAATATAAATTTTAGTTATTTATCAAGACAGAGGAGGGGGAGAGCGAGCAGCGCGAGCGGACGGCCGGAGGTGTGACACCATGGGATTAGAGCCCTAAAACTCTGATAATAGTTTAGTACTGAAGGGTCTCGTGGACAGTGAGTGGGTTTTTAAGGTGAGAGAACTGTGTGTAAATAAAAATAAGAAAGGAAGCAAAAATTTAAGACAAACTGGAGCAGACCTGGAATATGGTGGTATTCCGGGCACAAACTATGAAAAATAAAAAATATAGCTAGAGGAATGGGCGGTTGACCCACCCTCCTTGTAAACAACCCCTTACCGTAAACGATATAAAAGCCTTACTGTTTCTAAAAACTCTATATCAAATAAAGAGCAATACCTACACCACCTTCATAAAAGAAATGTTACTAACAAACAACCTCACTCTACCGAAA